>NW_028250920.1:0-77169 GCF_964263255.1 Lissotriton vulgaris | reverse complement strand
CATTGGGGCGCTCCATCTCCCATAGTAATGTGCATTTCTGAAGCCCTTTTTAGATTCTGGCGCTCACCTATGATATCCACCACTCAAATTACTTTCATATTTCACTATACTAATTCAACATTAATCCTTTATGGGTTGTGGAATAGCAAGCATGCTTCTCACCAAAAAACGTGCTTCAATTCCCCACCAGGGGTAACAAGCGCTATATGAATGCAAACCTTTTCCCCCTCTTCTATCCCTCTGCTATCCTTCTGAATCCAAATAACTGACTAACATATCCCCCACTCCAATTACTTTCATATTTCACCATACTAATTCAACACTAATCCTTAATGGGTACCGGGGTAGCGCACTACTCGACGAAAAAGCGCTTCAACGGCTCATTAGGAGTAGTGAGCGCCATATAAATGCAATTACAATACTGATAATGATCGTTTCTGGTGGCATCCTTTGACTGCAGGGTACAGCAAAGGTTGTGTGTTCAAGGACGGCTTTCAGACCTTGGTGGCCAGAGGACTCCTCTGCCCATTCAATCACGAGAGCAGCCTTAAACATGCTTGGTGCACTCCTACATGCAAATACTGTATCTCGCTGCTATGTCAGACCATGAAGTTTGGCGACATTTCATGAGTTTCTCTCCAGAGACGTCTGTAAATACGAATAAAACATTGAAATCAAGTTAACTCTCTCAGACCTTTTTTGACAAATGAAAAACTCTGCGAAGGGGTTCGGCTGCCTGGTTGTAATATAGTGCTGCAGCTAAAAGATTTCCCATTTTGTTTTATTTTCGCTTTTCTATAGTGTGAACTTGACCTGAAGGTATTTGAGCGCTTTACATGAGCACCAGTTATGTTACACAAGGGCACATTCATTTTTACTAGGCACCGGGAAACTAAGTGATTTTCCCAGAATCACAGGATGTTGAGCCAACGCCAAGCCTCAAACCTGGTTCAGCAGCTTCAAATTCGCCAGCTCTGGCCGTTACCCCACACCCTCTTCCCTTTCACGCCAGCATTGGACTCTGTTGTTTTATTTGCTCCACTGTGTTTTACAAACCATCACCAAAGACTAAACAATGGTCAACCGTCAAATTCAGAGGAGAGCTCACATCCACACTATAACAGGAAAGAAACAAAGCTGACCGGATTGCATCATTATTCAGGAAAGTAACTGTATGTATTTGTTTTAATAGAAAGAGTTTTTAATGGAACTGGTTACACTTTTTGCATTCTTTATATTTTACTTTCTCTTTTTGCGTCCAGCCGCAATAAACAGAAAAAAAAATTCTATTTTCCTTTTATTTTTCACTGCACATAAAATCTTGTTTATATTCCACGCAAATGATGTTGCACATAATAATGATTTGTTTTTTAATCTATCTCTCGTATCAAGTGTTGGATGTAGTAAGGATCATGTGTTCAGCTCAGAGACCCCTTTTTCATTTCAGTTTGAAGACATGTGTTATTGAATATGTAACAAGTGATGAATTGATATTTCATCAAATGGAATTTTATTCTGTAAATGAATAATAAATGTGTATGATAAGCAAGATAATCAAAAACACATGCAGTGACAATTTCGTGACCATTAGTTCAGAAACTATTCCAGGAATGTCAAAAATCTTATGACTGTTTCCCTCCATCATTGTATTATTGTATCTATTTTATTCCCTTGCTTTTAAGCTTCTCTCTAGTTGTAGGTTCTTAAACACATACAGGACAGGTTCAATTTTAGCTATAGTCTCCATTTTAGTTTGCCTGTCCTGCTTGTTTACCTTTGGCGCCCACTTACACACTCATACAACAACACACACACTCACACACCCACTCACACACCCACTTACACACCTTCTCACACAATCACTCAAAGACCCACACAGTTATTCACACAGATAACCACAGACCACACGCCCACTTACACACACACTCACCCACACACCCACTTACACACTCAACCAAAACACTCACACACCCACTCTCACATACCCATAAAGACACATACACACCAACCCACACACACACCTATTTAAACACCCACAAACCACTCACACACCCATACAGTCTTTCACAGACCCACTCACTGACCCACAAAACCACTCATACACCGACTCACAGATGCACACTGCCACTCACACACCCAACCACACAACCACTCACACACCCATCCAGCCACTCAAAATGCACTCATGTACATTCAAAACCACTCACACACCTACTCACAGGCCCACACCGACACGCACACACCCAATCACACACCCAATTACACACCTACACAACCACTCACTCACCCACTCACAGACCCAGAGAACCACTCATACATCCACTCAGAGACCCACACAGGCACTCACATACTCACTAGGACACTCACATACCCATGTACACACTCATGCAGCTAGTGACACACTCCCTCACACACCCACATAGCCACTCACGCACCCACAACACATCCACACACAGGTAGTGATTCACTTATAGAAATTGCAATAGCATATGTTAGTATTAAATGTGTTGTTTTTTTAGTATTGTATGCATGATTTTTGTTGAGAAAGGATCTGCAGATCCATAAAATGAATTTTTAAAAATGGATTTGGTTCATTGCATTTATAGAAAAACTACATAGGTTACCTTACCTTCATTCTTTAATTTTTTTTTTTTAAACCTTTATTGTGCAAAAAGTAGCATACAAATACGGGCCTACAACCAGTCAGGCCGGCCACAACACATTTTGAGAAGCACATAAATCAATAAGGAGGTTTCCCGGTAGTACCCAGCAATGTGCAAACAATCAGTTCAGTCTGAGAAAAGCTGAGCACGACCGCTGAAAACATGATCAGAGAAGGTGAATTTTTTAATAGGGAGCATAGCAGGATCAGTTGCAGTTTTACAGCATCTAAGTTCCCATAGCGGGCTACGAATCAGGCATCAAGACATAGAGGCATCGATAAAGACGATTATCAGCAACAGTTCACCAATCAGGATATAGACGCCATATTTCAAATCGGTGCCCACCGTGGCCCGTCGCTTAGCCATCCACCACCCAATAATTATACTGGCACATAACGGAGGAACCAGAACAGCAACAGTAGTTACAATCATCCTCTATACTAACCTAACTAATAAGAAAAAAGGGGGGGAGGGGGAAGGGAAACAGTATACAGTAGAAAAGAGAGAACGCCGCGCTGCTGCACGCGCCCCACAGCAATAAAAAGCGCGCAAAATGACTAAGGATCCGACTGTTGAGGTTAGGGCGTGCGAGTCATAATATATGTGCAAGCAATAACGTAGAAAGAAGAACAACTCGCCCCCCAACCCCACATGCAGTAGCACCATGGGAGGGACGCACAGACACGGCGCCCCGATGAAGGGATACAAAAGAGCCATAGAACCAAGAAAAAAGGAACAGATAAAAAGCCCCAACCCACCCACCCCACCCTGCACCCCTGCATAAGGCTACGGCCTACCCCCCCAGCAGCGTGCCTGTCGCCCTAAATAGGAAACCCGAAATATAGAAGAAGTCAGAAAAAGAGGACGGAAATAAAGAGACAAAAAGGGGAGAAGAACCAGGGGGGGGAGGAGATCATCAATCAAGTCGTTCGGCCCCTGCCCCCCGCCCTCCCACACATATATGCAGCATCAAAACGAGATCAACACAGTCTCAGGTATCATAAACCCTCAAAGGAATCGTCCATTGTTCGTAATTGGGGGCACTCCTCACCTCCATCCGTTAACCAGTAGTCCTCCGGGTTCAGTCCGGCTCAGCCCTGTCCTTCCCTAGCCATCGCCACCATACGTGATAGAGTAGTGGGCAGCAAGCATTTCAAGGTGGAGAAGCCACTCGATCGGAACAAAACGGGACAAGGGTGTAAGCCGGAGGACCCCGGCAACCAGCAGCAAAGCAAGAACTTTTCACGGCTGTCCAGACTCTCCATGAGTGACAATTGGAGCAGCAGACAGTATGGGTGCAGTCTCGCCACGCAGGATAGTAAAGTCTCCCTCGTAGGGCAACAACGGGCCCTCACCAAAGCAGATCGGGCCGGCAATCCACATCGCTTGCCGAACCTTCGAGCAGGAACGGGCCCCGGCGTGGAGCCCAGGCCCGCGCCCGGTACAAGCAAAGCTACCTGGAGGTTCGGGGCCACAAGCGTACAGTCCTGTCGATGCTCGGCGGCCACACCCCCCGCAGCAACTGAGGGGGACGAAGCAGTGCACATTCGAAGTCGAGCCACGTTCACGAGGGGCGGCCCAACGGAAATGGCGACAAACCGTCTTTCTTGCACAGGGGCGATGGGGGCCATGGTCGCATGTAAAGACTGTAGGGCAGCAAGGACATCGCCAAGCGTGGGCTCACGCTCACAAGACCAGGCCCCTGTGCACTTCGGTGAGCCAAGTTCACCGCCCTGAGTAAATCCGTGACCCAGGGTGTCAGCCGCCATCTTGCGGGTCCCGCCGCGTCTCCACACACCTCAACTTCTGGAGCGGGCTCTCAAGCAGGGCCGCCGCTGGAATTCACTCGAGCCCCAGAAATGGCAACCTGGGTGCAGAAAGGAGAGCCACCAAAAGGGGGGTCCGCCAGCGCCACCGCCTCGTGGGCGCCACCCGCCGATTCCGGGCGCAGGGCTTCAAGATGGCTGAACAAGGCAACAAAGGGGGGTATCCTCCTGCGCGGTCTTCCCCCATCCACGGCGTGCCGCGCCCTGCCACGGGGCCCCCCGGTCGCCGGACCGGGTCCAATCAGTTTCCACCGGCACAACCGCACAACGGCCTCTCCCGGCCGACTCCTCTCCTCCACCAGGGGCCGCCGCTAGCACCGTAACTCCGGACGTCCTACACAGGCAAGTCCCCGGTCTCCACGCCGCGAAGGCCCCGGACCAAGCAGGAGCACAGCTTCGGATCCGCAGCTCGCAGGAGCACCCGGGCCAGACGGTGAGTACAAGCGTTGCTTCACCTTTCCATTTCTTCCCAAATGTGTCGTCTCGGGGCAGGATGTTTGGCAGGATATGCGTGTTGGGCAGGAAAGCTGGCGGAGCCGAGCTACAGAGCGGCCATCGCGAGCCTGGCTCCTCCCCCTTTAATTTATTTTTAATTTTAAAATATATAAGAATGAATGTGGAAATAAAATGTAATTATAAAGTTGTGAAAATGAATGTTAGTAAATTGAACTTATGCGTCAAATTATAGCACAATTTATATATATAAAAAATTTAAATTCACTAAAAAAACAAAGGTTACAGAGACAATATAGTTAGGAAATAGTACTAAAAAAACGCAGAAATTCCCTGAAAAAACACAAATTTTACAGAGACATTAAAATTAGGAAACAGAATTTAAAAAAACATAGAAATTCACTGAAAAAAACAAAGGCTACAGGTAAGTTATATTTAAGTTCAGAGTTTACTCACAAAAAAATCATAGAAATTCAGCAGTTATAGTTACCTGAGCTAATCATGACCTACGCTCCGTGCAATGCACTGCTTGTGACCTCACATATTACAAGCGCCTAGACACCTAAGGGTAGTAGTGCGCTATAGAAATTGTGATAACATAACATAACATCACTCATGACATGGTCAACCAAACTATAAACTCCATGTAACCTTTGTTTTTTCAGTGAATTTCTAAGGTTTTTTAAATTCTATTTCCTAACTAGAAAGTCCTTGTAATCTTAGTTTTTTAAATTGAATATCTATGTTTTTTTTTGTAATGTGAAGTCATATTTAATTAGCATACATTAATCCAACTGCCTCCATTCACAGCCTTCGGCCATGTGCAGCGGGGGGTTGTCCGCAGGGTCTGGTCTACGGGCAGGCCCCGTGGCCAACCCCGCGCATGCAGCCATTGTTGCAGTCTGCGGGGCAGCCTCAATGCACCTGCAGCCCTAGCCGGCTCCTTGCCTCCAGCGGGAGCCAGCATTGCTCCCGTCTGCAAGGAGCATCTAAAAAATGCTCTTTTCTGTTGGCAGGGGCACTTTTTTATCATTACCCTGTTCACTTCAGTACGTGCGAGGAAATAGATGAAAAGTCTGCTCCCAGCAGGCGGGAGCTTTTTTGATGCTCCTGTGCTCTGGGAGCAGACTTAGTGTTTGCTCTCACTTGGTGGGAGCTTTAAAATTGCTTGCAAGTGCAAAGACAAGTTTCTCTGCCCACACCAGTGCCTGTAGCGAAGCCACTATGTCCTGCGAGCTGGCCCTGGGCAGTGGAGTCCCCAAGGTCATTAATTTGTTTGCACAACCCTGCCCCACCATGCACAGTTTTCTCATCAATAATGTTACATCAAAAGCTGCACTGATATTATCAATGATGTCATAGAAGATATCATGAGTGATGTAATATGTGGGGTAATTAGCTGTGCATGGTGAGAGTGCAAGTTATAGTTACCTAGGGGGGCGCTAGAGGGCGCGCACGCAGTATGGCCGCGCTTCGGTGAGGCTCCTCCACCTGGATACTTTATCCTTCAATTATCCTGTCTAACTGACATATAATCTCGCTGTGGACACTCTATGACATGTGTAAAGGTTATCTCCAGCCTCTGTGAAAGTTTGAAGAAGATCCGATGTGGCAATAAAAACTGGTGCGACTTGAAAGTAACTGCCGAGACCCAGCTGGAAGTGGGAGGTGCGAGGAGAGCGGCGCCCTGCAGCTACAATAGCCCGCGGCTCACCACGAGGAAGGTAGGCCGCACCAGAGCCGGCCGTGGGACTATGTGCGGGCCCCTGATCTGCTGCGGCGCGGCTTACCAGTGGCGAACTACACTGCATTGAACACTGTTCAAGACCTCCTACAGCCGCCGATTTTTGGGCAAGGGAGGCGCATGCCCACCCATACAGTGTGGTGCATGAGCGGCCTGCGGTGCATGGCGCTGGAAGCTTCGCGTGCCGTTTCCCACCCCACTCATGTGTGAGTCTTGCCTGGATATCTGAGGTGAGATTGCCCGCGGAACGGGGGCAGAACGAGAGAGCCTGAGAAGCGAAGGGAGGACTGAAGCCAACGACGTGCATCACCCCAGGACTGTCCTGTCCGGCCCAGGTGAGGGCAGAGCGGCCCACCGCACCTACGAAGCAGACGAGGCAACACCCGGTACGCAGTGATGGGACAAGGCTGGATGACCAATACCACCGCGGGCGAGCAGCACTAATTATCTGGGCCACAAACACGATTCAGGGGGCTTATCCTAACCGCCAATTGATGCCGCTGCGCACCGGTGTTGTGGGAGGCCCAAACCTCGGAGAAGACAGGCAATACCTGCTCAACCTCTGGTGCGGTGGTCATGATGCGATAAGACTTCATGGCTGGTAGGTGCGGACATTACCACAAAGGGAGGCTCTGAACGCCCATGAGCATTGCAGAGTGCACGCATTGGACACAAACGCCACTAGGGAAGGTCGAAACACAAATACCTTTCTACAATAGCGCCAGCTCAGCGTCGAGGAAACATAAAGACGTGTTTGCTACATCGAGGGCCATAAAGGTATTATAGCACCTACGCTGTGAGGGGGAGCGGCAATAGTGCACACACCACACGCTGAATCTGGCTGTGATAAACAGCGCCGCACGATCATGCTACTGCCCCTCGGACGTGGCCACCAGAGACGTCATGGGTAAACCGAACACCCGCCAACCAAAACTTAACTTTGACGCCGCAGGAAAAAAAGGCCCGAAGCCGGCGTCGGGCACTGGCGGCCCAAGCAGAGCGGAAGTGGCGGGGGATAGACCGGCGACACCTGACATGGATATGCAGCTGATACTATTGGAAATGCGACTGGGGTTCACCACGGTCGTGGATAAGGTAGACCGTATGTCTTCCAGAATGAACACCATTGCGCACAAGCTCGATCTCCATGACGAACGGATCAAAGAAGCTGAAAGGCGTATCTCTGACAATGATGACACTACAGCATCCCACACGACGCAACTTGCAAGAATGGATAACCTTCTGAGAGTGATTGCAGCTAAGAACGAGGACTTAGAAGCCCGTAGTCGGCGCAATAAAATATGCGTGATGGGTGTACCAGAGTCCACAAATACTGGGCGCATGGAGGACTATATAGAAAAACTACTCCTAAATGCTGTTGGCTCAGAAGCCTTCTCCTCACAGTTCATCGTTGAGAGGGCCCACCGATCCCTCGACCGCGACCAAAACCCGGGGCCCCACCACAACCCATTATTGCACGCCTGTTAAACTATCGGGACCGTGATGTAGCTTTGAAGGCAGCGCGCACCAAGAAGACCTTGTCATATGAAGGAGTCTCCTTCTCGATATATCCTGATTTCAACCTGATGGTACAAGAAGAGCGGCGCAAGTTAATTGAAGTGAAAAAGAAGCTACGTGCAGCACAAATTGATTATGCACTGTTGTACCCTGCACGACTCCGGGTGACACACCAAGGTAAACAGCGCTTTTTCACTAATCCACAGCAAGTAGACGACTACCTACGCTCTATGATAAGAGCACAACAGAGTGCTGATGGACGGGACCCTGCGCAACGTGATGATGCACAAGAAACAGACGAAGAGTCCTGATACTCAGACGCTATGATTTTTTGCCATGGATTGCCACATACGACTTAATAGGCAGAGGCCTCCTTTTGGGATCTCTGCTGAGGCTGGGGACACTGGATGACGGAAACACCCAAGATGTTTACAACGCTGCCGGTGGTAATGTAGTCCAGGCCCCGCTTCCGCTCCTCAGACCAGGCCCAGAGGTCACCCAGGTTGTAGGGCTTGAGGAGTGGGAAATGACGGTGCAGCTCCCTTTGGCTGTACCCCTACGGATGTTCCCCCATGTTGATTTGTGGTACTTGGGAGTTAATAGGGATGTTACAGGGTTTTGAGGGAGAGGGGTGGGTAGACCATGCTGGCGAGTTGGGGACGCTTCAGTGGGTGGAGGGAGGGGCACAGGGGCGAATAGGAGACGAAGGTTGTTGTGCTACACGATTTCCCTTTGACACTATACTACACTGTAAGCTTGTTATCGACGTAGACACATACAGGCCGAAGGGAAGATCTAGAGGGGGGAGGGAGGTGGGTTGTTATGGGACAGTATGTTTGGAGATCACACAGCGTGTTTGCCTGGGTCAGAGAAATGCTATTGGAGTGCAGGCAGAGAGGCAGGATGTTGTAGGCTTAATATTGCATGGCTCTAGTTCTGTATTATGTAGAGGTGAGGATCATTTCCAGAATGTTCTATCATATAAGCAGTCTAGTAGATGTGCCCAACCCACGCAATGGTCTTGACTGAGCTAAATATCATAACTTGGAATGTAAGAGGGCTGGGTGATCCACGAAAGAAGCGTCAGGTGTTGTCGTATCTCGACAGGCATAACATACACGTGGCCTTTCTGCAGGAAACTCACTTTAAACCTCATACCAACAATACATTTGCTGGACGGTGGGTGGAACACAGGGTATTTGCCTCGTATTCCTCATATGCTAGGGGCACAGCTATAGGGATAAAGAGAGGTACACTATTCACAGCAGTAGGAGGCAAAAGCGATCCGTTTGGGAGATATTGTATGACATGGGGACGCTTGGGGCACATGTCACTAACGTTAGTCTGCTGTTACGGCCTCAATGTCGACGACCCTCTGTTCTTTACGGAGCTCTGGGCTGCAATCTTGGACACTGGACCCGATCATATCATCTGGGGAGGAGATCTCAACGTGTCCTATAATCCGGCAGTAGATAGAACACATCTAGCCCCGCATCACTAAACCAAGTCACATGCTGAACTGCGAGCGATACTGCAGGAGTATGATCTAGTTGACACCTGAAGGCATTGGCACCCTGATGCACGGGAAGGCACACACGTCACTGCGCATGCTGCGTCATGGGCAAGATTAGATTATATATTTATGTCACAAGAGCTCTGTCCCGTGATCACTAAAGTGCAACACCTAGCCAGGACCTACTCAGATCATGCGCCGGTAAATCTCACCCTAGCTGCGGAGGACCTAGGTCCCCAAAAAAAACCCTGGAGGTTACACCCCACCATGCTACTCAATACATGTTTTCGAGAGGAGCTTAGGGAAGAAGTATTAGATTTTTTTTAGTGCAATAAAGGGTCCGTCGACAATGTCGATGTGATATGGGAGGCCTTTAAAGTGACGCTGAGAGGGATCTGCATAGCAAAGGGGGCAGGTGTCCTTAAAAGCATATTGAATGCACTCTCCACTCTTGAGCACGATCTGAAAATGTTGGAGGAATCCCTGGCTATAAACCCAGCAGCAGCGACACGCTCCCTAATTAGAGAAAAACTAACAGAATATAAAGAAGAGGCTGACAGGGAATCAAAATTTAGAGGCCGTTACTGGACAGTGCGCAGATATGGCGAGGGGGAACGACCAGGAAAGGCATTGGCGGCAACAATCAAAATGATGCGACCAGTGAATGTGGTGCTTGAAATTGAAGATGGTGATGGGAGGATATACAAAGACACAATGCATATTCTTAACGCCTTTACTACTCACTACACCAAATTATACACCTCCACTAGGGCTGCCAAGCTCGACCTCACTGAATATTTGGAGGATGTGACGCTAGCATGGTTGAGTGACACCCAACAGCGTTTTTTAAGCCCCCGTTTGAATTATATGAAGTAAGGGACGCCATAATGCATATGCAATCAGGCAAAGCCACTGGATCAGACGGCATCCCAATAGAATTCTATAAAACCTACATTGATTTTATGGCCCCAGTATTACGGGAAGTATATGAGGACGCACTCGAGGTGGGTTGCCTGCCCCCCTCCATGAGAATGGCCCTCATAACGTCACTCCTAAAGCCAGGAAAATCACCACAGCAGTGTGACTCATATAGACCTCTATCACTGCTCAACTGTGATGTCAAAATATTAGCCAAGATCATAGCCACCCATCTTAATCTCCTCATGGAGAATTTGATATTACCAGATCAATCAGGCTTTGTGCCCGGCAGGGCGACATCGCATAATCTGAGAAAATTTTTCACAGTTCTGAATAATGTTTCTGAAGAGTTACCTATGGCGGCATTATTCCTAGATGCTACAAAAGCATTTGATTCCCTGGAATGGGACTATGTGTTTGCAGTGATGGAACGCATGGGGTTCCCACCTATATTTCTAGCCTGGATCAGGATATTATATGAATCGCCCATAGCCAAAGTGGTTATTAATGGGAAACTATCGCAGGACATACCCATCACAAGGGGCACTAGACAGGGGTGCCCATTATCGCCCCTGCTCTTTGCGATTGCAGTGGAGCCATTAGCGGCGAAACTGAGGCAACATCATAATGACAAGGCTCTGCAGTGCAACTTACGACAAATCCTCGTCTTTTTATATGCAGACGACGTCACATTGTATATCCGGGACCCCCAGCAAAACATGAACCCCATCCTCAGAGAATTCATAAAATTTGGTAGACTCTCTGGAGTTCAAATAAACTGGAGTAAGTCGTGCTGTTTTCCCCTTACAGCGGTGACGACTAAATTCCCCATGGATTACCCCATACCCTGGTGTGATGACAAGTTTAAATATTTGGGTATCCGTACATCCAAAGACAGAGATGAACTAATGAGGGCCAATTATGGAACAACTATGGTCCAAATCTCGGACAAAGTTACACGTTGGATTGCTTTTCCTCTGTCTATGGCGGGCAGAGCCTCCCTGATAAAGATGGTCCTATTGCCGCAGTTGCTGTACTTATTCCTCAACATTCCTTATTATCCCGGAAGGTATTTCTCCCAAAAACTGAAGTCGGAATTAATTTGGCTGATCTGGGGAGGCAAGAATCCGAGACTTAAGTGGGAAGTGCTTATACGACCATATGTGCAAGGGGGATTCGGGATTCCTGATTTCGAGCTTTATTATTACAGCGCACAGGCGCACTACGCATTTTACTGGGTGCATCAACCCCGATATATGCCCTAGATAGCGGCGGAGCACTGGCTAGCGCATCCGGTCCCTATAGAGGGCGCATTGTATATCCCGCCACCTGGCAGAGACAAGACACCATCCACGGTGATGAGCACAAACAACGCATGGTCCCAATTGAGCGACATGCTGGAAACGCCCCTGATATATTCGCCGCTCTTGCCACTGGTCTACCACCCTGACATGCCCCTGTTGCAAGAGGCGGTCTTTCACAAATTATTGGAGCGCACGAAGATTAAAACATGGGGGGATCTTTATCATGAAGGTACACTTAGAACTCGGGAGCACATGTTCATGGGTATACAACAGTCCCCTTTGGATACCTTTCTATATATTAGGCTCCGACAGGGTCTTAGGGCACTCACGGCAGATTTTCCTTGTGAACCTCCTATTTTTGCACCACTGAGGAGGATCTTATTAGGGAGGATAGCCAAGAAATGAGTGTAGACTATTTATAAGACTGTACAAGGGCTAAGAGAATTTACTCCCCCGGGAGCTAGGGCTAAATGGGACCGAGAACTAGGTATTGAGCTAACGGATAGGCAATGGGACTTCTGCGCGCAGCAAACAAAGTGCATTTCAGCGAGCAGAAGGCTTAGAATTATCCACTATAAGTACCTTCACAGACTATACTTCACCCCTGCGCGCATGCATAAGCACCGACTGAGGGATACAGACACCTGTGATCGTTGCCACGCTCCAGGAGCTGATTTTTTACATTTGGCATGGGCTTGTGAGGGAGTGCAGGCATACTGGATACAAGTTTTTAAGGCCCTATCAGACATGCTCAATGAAGAGATTTCTCCATCCCCGGTCCTGGCACTCCTAGGATACGTGGAGCCAATACGGGTGGCGCACCGTAAATATATCGCGCTGGGGCTACTCATGGCTAAAAGACGAGTGGCGTGTAGATGGGGCAGAGGGAGGGCACCTAAATTCAAGATTGGTTAGATGATCTTATTTACTGCCAGGAACAGCTAGCAACATATGCTGAGTTACTACCACTCGCTTCGAGACCGACTGATATCTGGGCCCCCCTGACATGCTACTTGCTTGCGCAAAATGGCGCAGACACCCCAGAGAACCTCGGTGATTGAACACTCAGATTACAATGTGACGATCCCCGCATGCACTTTAAGGATGGAGAGTATATGTTGGATTTGGATGTATTGGGACCAATAGATATTGCTCGATGGTTGCTTACACACCCCATGCACAGGTAGCACATGCTCTACGATGAATGTACTTGCTAGTTGCTTCTGGATCGTCTTATGCTTAGATTAATGCACTGATTCAATTTTATGGTAGTATTTGCTGCAGAACTATGCTAAGATATTTATGCTGCAATGCATGTCTTTGGGCTACCTAATGATAATGTATTGATGGATTGGAACTGGAGGACTGTCTTTCCGACATGAACGTGTATGGATATGTACTTACATCTGCCACTATTTGCCGCATAATGTATTGATTGTTTTTGTTTTTCTCTACCGCACTGTGTGATTGCTAATATATTGGGTTATTTTGTACCTTGTATGGCAAAACTCAATAAACAAAGTTTTAAAAAAAAAGTTATAGTTAACTAAGGGCACAAAATTATAAACTTGAGATAACTCTATCTAAACAGCTAATTTCTATGGTTTTGTGCATACATTCTGTACCTAACTATAACATCACTGTAACCTTTGTTTTTTTTGGTATATTCCTTTTTAAAATTATATTTCCTGACTATAACGTCCCTGTAACATTTGTTTTTTTTCAGTGAATTCCTATGTTTCTTTAATACTCGGTGGGAGATTGACCACCCCCTGCATGCAACCGTCCATGGTTAGGTGTTTCCAACCCCCGCATGCAGGCAACCCACACTGCGATAAGCTGCGGGGGTTGGCCATAGGCCTCCGCAGAAACCCAAACCACGCCGTGCATGTCCAATTTTGTGGGTGCAGCAGTAGTGGACTGCAAGGCCTGACCTGCAACCATGCCCTGTGGCCAACCCCCAAAGGCAGCCAACGTGAGTAGTTGGTCACACCCCCACCCTTCCGTCCTAGGCTAATTTTGGCACCAGGGATCCCATCCTCACGGCCCACCCCATATTCCCTATGGAGGAGAGTAAATGGCTTCCCTCCCTGGGCCATATTTCAGCCCCAGGGACATCATCTCTTGGGGTCCGGCTTTATTCTAAATGGGGAGGAGGGCACGTAGCCCCCCACCCTGGGCCATATTTCGGTCCAGGTGATCCCATCTCCCGGGGGCCGACCTTCCTGTAATTAGGGTAGGGAAACTCAGCCCCCCTCCCTGGGCTACTGTTTGGCCCTAGAGACCCCATCAAAAACAACAGTTGATAGACAGAATGCAGAACAATGTCATACATTCACCCCAGTACACAGATCTGGGCCTAAATCCATCGTTTCTTTGCTCCAGTACAGGGTCCCATGCTTACTACACCACTGGATTCAAGCTAGCCTGGCTGATGAAGGGTGATGCCCTGAAACCGGTCCCAGGATGCTTGTTTCCTGACCAGGGAGGACCTGGCTTGGCAGTTCGGGCTGGACTGTTCCCGCAAAGAACAGGGTCAAGACTGATTTGCATATGGCTGGGTCCAAACTGGGGTGGTGTGGTGAGCATTGGTGGCCGGCGTCCCTGGGGACTATGCCAACGCCTAAGACTTTAGTGAAGAATCTAGGCATTTGGATGGACTCCACACTCAGTTTTCAGACCCACACAAAGAGAGTTGCAGCCGTTTGTGTTGGCTTTCTAAGGGGTCTCAACCCTCTCTTGAAGTTCTTTGACCCAGCAGTACGACAGCTCATTGAACAATCTACCATACTTTCACGATTAGATTATGCCAGTTCGTTGCTCTTAGGAACTAATAAAGCTGACATACAACGACTAAAACGAGTTCAAAACACGGCAGCGAGAACGCTGGTGGAACTTCCCCGTTGGTGTCCGGTCAGAGCTACTATCAGGAAGCTGCACTGGCTTCTGATCGATACTCGGATACAGTTTAAAGCTCTCTGTCTATCGTTTAAGATCCTTAAATACGGGAGTCCGCAGCTATTGAGTAATCTTCTGACCCCGTATGTACCCCATCGACAATTGCGTTCGCATGGACAACACTTTGTGGTTGTCCCGCGGATCAAACTTTGCCGAGTTGGTGGTCGTTCTTTTCGGTATATGGCAGCCAAGTTGTGGAAGTCTCTGCCGGGACATATCCGAGGGATTGAAGACTTGCTTGCTTTCCGAAAAGCCATCAACACCTTCCTCTTCCCTTTAACATAGTTGGGATTGACTTTAGCTGTGTAAACTTCAGTGGATACTGTGTTATTCAGATTTGGCAGCGCCGGGACGCCCCTTGGCTGGGGCAGCTGTGCGCTTTAGAAAAACATTTAACATAACATAACATAACATAACATAACATAACATAACATAACATAACATAACATCAAAAGAATGATGGATTAAACCCAGATCCTTGTGACTGGGGGTGAATGTTTGCATTGTCCAGCATTCCGTCAATCAATTGTTTCTTTTGCATATGTGGCCCTAAGTGGGAAGGGTATGCCCAGACGTGGGTCCCGTGCTCACTACACCAATGGATTCAAGGTAGCCTGGCTGATGAAGGGTGATGCCCTGAAACCGGTCCCAGGATGCTTTTTTCTGGTCCAGGTAGGACCTGGCTTGGCAGTACGGGCTGTACTGTTTCCACAAGGATCATTGTCAAGACTGATTTGCATATGGCTGGATCCAAACTGGGGTGGTGTGGTGAGCAAAAGAATGATGGATTAAACCCAGATCCTTGTGACTGGGGTTGAATGTTTGCATTGTCCAGCATTCCGTCCATCAATTGTTTCTTTTTCCTGGAGACCCCATCGCCTGGGTCCAGCCATATTTATAAGCAAGACAGGGGCACGAAGCTCCCCCTCCCCAGGACAATTTTGGCCCTGGGGACCCCTTCTTCCAGGGTCTAGCCATTGTCTGAAGGGGGAGAGGGCATGCATCCCCCTTCCTTGGCCAATATAGGCAGAGGGACCCCATGCGCCAGGTGCAGCCATTAAATGGTGGGTGCCCTGGAGCCCACTAAGGCCACCCACTGTATTTTTGGTGGGGGGTGCGGTCAGGAGCCCCAATGCCGCCACAGCCCAGCCAGCTCCTCAGCGCCAGAGTGAGCTGCATTGCTCCCATCCACAAGAAGCAGCAACAAATGCTGCTCCATGTGGGTGGGACCAATGATTTAATCTGTTTCTCTGATCGCATGTAGGGAAACAGATGAAAAGACTGCTACTAGCAGGCAGAAGCATTTTTAATTCTCCTGCCTGCTGGGAGCGGACGTACTGTTTGCTCTCGCTTGGTGGGAACTTTAAAATTGCTCTGTCCAAGCGAGAGCAAACAGAGTAACCGTGATGTCCTGGGAGGGGGGGGGGGAGGGGGGGGAGGGCACTCCGAGATATAGCTGACCTGGCCCTGGGCTATTAATGACTCGGGGGGCATTAATCCCCTCCCACTTTTTTGCACTGCTGGGCCCCGGAGGTTAGGGTCCCTACAGTTGTAAACAGCCCCGGATGGGGGCCACATGCCCCCTCTTAGCATTTTATTAGGCTCCTCCTCGTTAATTGATACGGCTGGGCGCTGGTGGCTCCCAGGGCTGAAATCAGTCCTGGAGGGGGCTGAGTGCCCCCCTTGTAGTATTTTATTGGGCTGGGCCCTGGGGACTGGGTATAAAAATCTACCCCACACCACTCCAATCTTCAATCCACTCTATCCAACTCTATTCCAATCTATCACATTCTACTCTACCCCAATCTACCCCACTCCACTTCACTCCAAACTACCCCACTCCAATCTACCACACTCAATCCTCAAGTCTACCCCACCCCATCTACTTCACTACAACCCCATCTATGTTAAGGGTGTTTGTATAGCGCACGGCTGCCCCAGCCAAGGGGCGTCCCGGCGCTAGCTGCCAATGTCCAAGGGACAGCTAAGATGGAATTTATTGGGGTTGTCCAGAAGTGTACATAACATAACTAATTAAAGAGGTGGGTTTTAATGGCTTTCCGAAAGGATAAAAGGTCGTTCATTTCACGGATCTGAGCTGGAAGTCCATTCCAAAGTTTGGCAGCTAAGTATCCAAATGAGCGACCGCCCATACGGCTTAACTTGGTGCGGGGGATAGTGACCAAGTTCTGACCTTCTGACCGGAGGGTACGCCGAGGGACGTAGGGAGAAAGCAGTGGACATAACATCGGTGGGGAGGAGAGTTTCAGAATTTTAAAAGCAAGGCATAGAGATTTAAAATGGATCCTCTTTTCAACGGGGAGCCAGTGTAGGTTCCTGAGAGTGGAGGAAACCGCTTTGTGTCGGGGTAGACCTGTAAGAGGTCTTGCAGCGGCGTTTTGACCTCTCTGTAGTCTAACTTTCTCGGCTACGTTAGCTCCCAACAGTAAGGAGCTGGCGTAGTCCAGCCGTGATAAAATTGCTGACTGTATTACCACTTGGCGGGTTTGATGGTCGAAAAATGTTAGGATGGGTCGAAGGTTTCGAAGGATTCCGAAACATGTGGCAGCAACTTTTTTTGTGTGGTGGGTAAAGTTCAGTGCGGAGTCCACCCAGACTCCTAGGTTTTTTACCACACTCTTGGGGACAGGAGGCTGGTCCATGGTTTCAGGCCACCAGATGTTTTCCCAGGCCGTTGTATCTTTACCTAGAAGCAGAACCTCGGTTTTGCCAGCGTTTAATTGAAGATGGTTTGCTGACATCCAGCTGGTGATATCAATGAGGGTTTGTCTGAAGTTCATAGCACTTAGGCCATTTTCGTCTTTTAGTGCTACCACCAGCTGGGTGTCGTCGGCGTAGGATACCAGTGTGAGACCATATTTCCTAGCTACCTCTGCCAGCGGGAGGACATATACATTGAACAGGGTGGGGCTGAGAGCCGACCCTTGAGGAACACCCTGTTCAACGGGGCATTCCTTCGAAAGGAAAGACTCCACTCCAATCAAATCCACTCCACTCCAACCAACCCCACTCCAATCTACACCACAGCACAACACACCACTCTACCCCACACCACACTAATATACCCCACTCCAATCTATCCCACTCCAGTCTATCCCAATCTACCCCACTCCAATTCAGTCTACCCCACTCAACCCTAATCCACCACACTCCTTTCCAATCTATTTTATTCTAATCCATTGAATCTACCACACCCAATTCAAACCCAGTCTACGCCATTCCACCCTAATCTACCCCCTCCACTCCAATCTACCCCAAACCACCCCACTCCACTCCCCCTAAGCTACGTCATGCCTTTCCCCCTCAATCTACTACACTCCACTCTACCCCACTATACTCCACTGTAATCTACCTCACTCAAACCTACTACACTCCACCCTAATATATCCTACTCCACTTCAATCTTCCCCACTCCACTCTTGTTTATCCAAATACACTCCAATCTACCCCAATCCACTCCAGTCCAATATACCCCGATTCACTTCACTCCACTCTTCCTGTATCTACCCACTCCACTCCAATCTACCCCAAATATATTTCACTCCACTTTACTCCAATCCACCCACTCCACTATAATCTACCCCACCTAACTCCAGTTTACCCCATTCTAGCCCACTCAATTCCAATCTACCCAACTCCACTCCAGTCTACCCCAATCCACTCCATTTACCCCCAAGTCAATCTATCCCACTCATATCTACCACGCCTATCACCCACACTTTCCAACTCCAATTGGCCCCATTTCACCCAACCCATTCCACTCTAATCTACCCCATTCAACTCCAAACTACCCCACTGTACTCCAATCTGTCCCACTCCAATCATCCCAATCTACATCACTCCAATCTACTCCACGCCACTGCATTTTAGACATGCTGAACATCAGCAACACTGGCATACAACATGGGTAAAAGACATTGCCAAAGCCAATACATGTTTCTTTTTCCGCCTAAAACAACTTATTCTCATCAGCATATTGTTTCTTTTGACCATAGCCTGGTGCCACCGCTGGGATCACTTAAGATGCCCAGCCCCCTCATGTGGGCCTGCCCCCAGTTTGAAGACTTCTGAGTTAAATGGAAGGAAAAGCAGGAGATGCCATTTTTATTGTATTAATTTTGCTGCTGGCTTACCTGACTTGACAAAGAACAATTTTAGGAGAGGCTCAACACACCCATTAAAAAATGAAGGAAATAAAGAAAACTAAGAGGTCATATGTCCCCCAGAGTTTGACCCTCAGGTAATAGATCCTAAGAAGACATGTGTAGTGCAACATGGCTTATAACAGACATGTCCTGTCACAGTTATTGACATTATTAAATGTTAGGACTACGCTTGGCCCTCTTATGGTTTCTGAGTTTTTGTCCTGTGAAACCTGGACTGAGGAGCAAGAGTGTCTGTGCTCTGGTCGCTTGGCTCGGTTCTGTTTGGACTTCATGGGTGAAGAGCAGAGCCAAGCCTTTTGTGCCAGTCAGGCTTGAAATTTGCTTGGTTCACTCACCTGCAACCATGTGAAAGTGTCGCTGGAGTTTTGATTTAATCGCAGCTCAGGAGAGCCACCGAAACCCCAAGGGTGCAATCAAAGCGGTCAGCAGTAAGTTCTACCAAGTTCTGTACATTGAAAGGAACTTGGTAGATCGCAGACTCCTGAGGGATGTCATAAGATATAGGAATTGTTTAGAGTAAAAAAGCAGAAAAGTAAAACTTGGAAGCGGTCTGTCAAAAATTTTGAGACCCCTCGAAGGCCAATCAACCAATCACCATAGAATGATTGATTATTTTCAGGGCCATAGGAGTGGGGAGGGCCAACTTATGTGGCAGGGTTGAATGAATTATGTGGCAAGAAAAGGCAAATTATGTGGCGTATGTTGGCACATATGTTTAATAGTATTCATTTATTATTTATTACTTTTTACACTTGTTAACACGGTCTGGGCATTGGGTGTACCTCCTTAGTACCAGTTAACACCCAAACATAGCAATAAGCAACAGAAAGGTAACAAGTCAAGCTTTACAGAGAACCTTTCACTGTGCAGCAAACCATGTCTCTGCCCTCTTAGTAACTTTCGAACTGTATGAGCTAAAAGCGATTACATTTTGTTGTTAAAATCATGCAGCAAATGATGAATTATGTGGAAAATGTGGCAATCTATAATTATGCGAAAATCGCTGCAGCCTCACAATCGCATACTTCCAGTGACCCTGACTATATCAAATGCTGAAGACAGGTCCAAAAGGAACAGCACATTTTCAGTTTGATGGGTTCCACCAGGAGGATTGCTGGTTTCCCTTGATGGATTGAAATTGACTTTTGCTTTGTTAGGTCTTGCCTGCCCAGCGTGTGCGCTGCGCTTGCGAGGAGTAATGTTTACAACAAAAGGATTGGGGCCCACCTATTTCTTACCATTCGTTTTCTTCATTGTCACTCTTCTTTGCTGCCTTCTAATTGGGAGTGCATTTCAGACGTCAATTCCTTTCCTTTCTGTAGACTATGGACTAAGCAGAGATTGATTCAACGTAATAAGTATTGATCCACTGATCGTGCTGTGATTCAGGTACTGTTTCTTTCACTGTCACCACCGGGCTCAATCTGCTTTCTCTCCAATCAGTATGATATATGTTGTTCCTTCGCCCACTAGTCCCTCCCAGTCTAAAACCCATTTATTTGTAAACAACCCGGTTCTCGCAGAAGCGTTGTACATACTTACAACCTCCTGCTGCGGATCAAAGGCATCAGATGTTAACATAGATCGTAGGTCGAGATAACCTAGTATGTTGTATTATAATCCCAGCACCCGTCGTCCAAAGGTACAAATCAGGTCACAATTTTCATAGAAGAATGGAAGGTGCACTCGTGGAAAGTAGATGCGTAAACAATGAGTCCAAAAAAAGTGCTTCTTTTTAGTCAGATAATCTTTAAAAACTGGCACACAGCCAACGCATTTTGTTCCCAGTTGTGCCAAAAGGGAACTTTGTCAGGGCTCTTTAGTGAATATATTGATCAAT
The DNA here is from genome assembly GCF_964263255.1 of Lissotriton vulgaris. Classification (NCBI taxonomy): domain Eukaryota; kingdom Metazoa; phylum Chordata; class Amphibia; order Caudata; family Salamandridae; genus Lissotriton; species Lissotriton vulgaris. The sequence goes on along the minus strand of NW_028250920.1, from coordinate 56,245 downwards.
GCGAAAAAGTGGCATAATACACGAAGAGCGGTGGCCTATAGGGTCAATCTCAAAAGGGGGTTGATGGAGAGGAAGATATTCCTCTTATATGGTCAACCTCACAGAAATAATGGGAGGATGGCCAGTGTGGTAGTGTCTTGTGCCAGTTACCATGCTGGGGATTGCCATTCCATTTGAAGAGTAGTGCTCAAGATCTATTGCCCGTGCCGTGAACCTCCTTGTGTATTATCACGGGGACTTTTCAAGTGATCATTGCTCACGTATATATATATAATAAATAAAATATTGAAAGATATTTAATCATACCTCGCTTCTGCTAACTGTGTCTCCGCAAGACGCTACCACACTGGCCACCTCCCATTATTTCTGTGAGGTTGACCATATAAGAGGAATATCTTCCTCTCCATCAACCCTCTTTTGAGATTGACCCTATAGGACGCAGCTCTTCTGCACAGGTTGCCAAGCAGTGGAAAGCCCTTTGTGGACGTTGTCAGGTCACATTTCTGTTGTTTATTACTACATTGGAGTTTTAAACAGGAATTAATGAAGTGCAACCAACTCCAGACAGTGATACCTTCCAATATCCTTGACCAGGGATCCTCTCTCCTCCAAAAAAGTAATCAGATATACTTCACCACATCCATACAGTTGTGAGTGACGTTTTTATTATTCTGATATAGTTCCCATTCCTGGTCATTTTTTTAATCAAAAGCGATGGGAAATCCAGAAGCTCCTTGAGGGTATATTCTTACCCTCAGTTCTCCTTTATATAACTTCTTTTATTCATATAAATATTCTTAAACTCTTTTTCTGTGTTTAATTTAGATTGGTACGGACAATTTTACTTCCACCAACAATTCCAACGGCTATTTATCTTATATGATCAGCCATTTCGGTCATATTCATCTTTCACGGTAGGTTTCAACATCACCTTTTTCTAGTTTTCTTTGTTATGTAGTGCTGCCACTTACATTTCCTTAAGAAATTCACCCTCCTCCCTTATGTTAACAATAATAAGAATAATGATAAAGAGAGAAAAAAATGCAGATAGATATCAGCTATGAATTTTACTTTGTATGTGATTCTCTTCTTAAATCTGAATTTTTTATACAAATCCTGTTTACCCGCCCGCCCCCTTCTCTCCCCCCCCCATTTTTTGACAATTTTTGACATTCATCCTTTCACTTCTTTTGGTCCAATGAGGAATGAACTGAGATCAATTCTACTGTATGTGTAAAACCATTGTTGTGCTTTCGTGTACTTCTTTCTTAAAGAATAAAAAAAAAAATGGTTCCACACCTGGGGAACCTGTGGCTCAAGGGTCTGGTATCAAAAGTGCCAAATGTATGTTTTGACAGAATTGATCCTTTGTAATGCCAGTAAAACCTGTCTTCTTTTAGTCTGTGAGTATTACTGCTCGGCTGAGCAGATTAATTTGTCATGATTTTAATTGTATGTTTGTATGTTTTGTTTTTATTATGATACAGCCCTGAAGAAGTCCCGTTTGGTACGAAACGCGTCGGCTGTTCTTCAACATAAATGGAACAATAAAGTGGATTTTTTCTAAAAAATTTGGACATCACTTGCATCGTCTTTGTAATAAGTTTTGTGACAAATATCTCTCACAAATTCTATTTGTGGTGCATCTGAGCGTATGTTTGAAACTATGTTAAGTTCTATGTAGAACTACCACTGTGATGGTGGGTGGTTATTCAGAGTGCACACAAACCCCCGCTTAGAATAGAAGGGGAACTTACCTTTGGGGTAATCTTGGTTAGGTGCATTTACAAAGAAGGTTCCACTGTCTGCTCTGTTTTAGTGATAAAAAAAATCAAAAACTATTACTATCACAATGTGTTACAGCCATATAAGTTGTTGTTTCTTGCTTCATAATTTCCTTTATCCTGATACATAATTTAGCCCTCCCCTGATGTATAATTCTAGTGGACCTGGCTATAGAGCAATCTAATGGCAACTTCAGCAAATTTCACTACGCACCACCCCACACAATGCCACTCCACTCCACACAATGCCGCTCCACATCCCAAAATGCCACTCCACTCCGCACCACACAATACCACTCTACCTAACACCATACAATGCCACTCCACTCTATGCCACTATACTCTATGCCTTCTATACTCTATGCCACTCCACTCAACTCCCCTGCATGCCACTCTACTGTGTGCTGCTCGACGCCACTACGCACTATGCCACTTCACAACATTCCATTCTATACCACTGCACGCCACTCTATGCCACTGTATGCCACCCCACTTAACACCACTCCACGCCATTCCACTTCCCTCTATGCCACTTCACAGCATTCCACAATACACTATGCCACTCCATGTTACTTTACTCTACTCCACTCAATGCCACTCCACTCTACACCACTTCACATCACTCCACTCTATGTAACTCCATCCATGCCTGTCTACTCTGTCACTGCGCTCAAATCCACTCTTCGCTACTCTATCCCATGCCACTCCACTCTACTCTATGCCACTCCATTCTTCGCCCCTTTACCCTATGCCACTTTACTTTATGCACTATACTCTACACCACTCTACTTCACTCAACTCTATGCCACTCAATTCTATGCTTCTCTGCTCTAAGCCACTCTACTCTGTTTTACACCACTCTACTCTACTCCACCCCACTTGATGCCACTCCACTCTTGTCCGCTCTCCTCTAAGCGTTCTGCTATATGCCACTCTCCTCTCTACCAGTGTATACCATGCTGCTAAATTTTCTCCATGTTGAACAGCAGTCATGCTGGTGTGCAAAACTCTCACCTAGGAAAGACATATTGGCTTTGCCATTGCTTGTCCTTTTTCTCTTTTAAGCCCTGGGATGCAGCTTCACGCCGCGTCTGTAGCTGTTTCATCCACACCCAAGCATATTAACCCAAAACAGATGATGGATATGGTTGAATTTTTTTGCATTCTAGCATTTGTCACCAATGACTGGTGAGAGTGCGGCAGATAAGCCCTCGCTTTCTACGCATTAGCCACTGCTGAGGTATGGGTAAACACAGGTGCTTTTCAGAGTGAGAGGTTACATGAGAGGGTGCCACCCTCCATGCACACATTGTAGATCCAAAGATAAGGCGGGCCTAGGCAGCCCCAAGGGACCATGAACTCATTGCTGGTATTAGGTTCACGTGTGTGTTAGCTCAAGGAGAGGGGTTCAACTAGACCTGAACTTGGGGAAGGGGTGCCTAACACTCCCAGCAATGGGGTAGGACAAGCACTTCCTGAAATGGGGTCGAAGCTAACCTCATAGCAATTATATAAGGAAAAAGAAGTGACAAATTGTGCAACTTAAACATATTGGACAAACCTGATATTATAACAAACATTTTTTTTTAGATTTGACACTGTTCCTATGCTTTAACTCATTACAAGCCCAGAAACTTGCTTGTTGTGACCCATTGTTAACTAAAGGTACAGTTTTAGTTTACCCAATGAAGTGATGAAAAATATTAATGTGTAATTCTACCCTTATGTACAGGTCTCAAAAAACTAGCTTAGTAGCAGTGCCCTAATTTGAGCCTGCAGTTGCAGGTGGAGTCCACTGGCATCCATTTTCACGGTCCCACACATATGTTTCATCGTCAGACTTTGTTACAGGACAAGAGGGAGAAAAACACAAAAGAGAGACAGGAGGAAGAGAGTAATGGCAAAATTATAACAAAGGAAGTAATCAAAGGTAGAAAAGTAACCTACAAGATTCAGGTGGATGAAAGTGGCACATGTTAGAATCACGTCTGGGCAGTCTTGGTATTCGCCTCTCACAACATTTGAAATTGCCGGGTATAGGCTCCTGAGCAAGACTTTGGGCCACAACATTAATTATTTTTCAAATTAAGGACTGCTTAGTGGGTTCCCCCATGTTACATTGGGGGGTGTGACTGGTAAGTCACAGATTCAATTCCCAAAATACCATTCTTTCTTTCTGAGTTATTTGTATGCGATGAGTTGGCAATATTGTTGCCTGTAAATGCACTGCCACACACCCGTGCTACACTAAATACAGATTCAATAGTTATTTTTGCCATGCCACATTGAGCAGTTCCCGTATATGTAGCATATTGAGACCACATCCATGCAGGAGTGCACCAGGCTGTTTTTGAAGAGCTGACAAAAAAAGGTGCCAAGTAGGGAGTATTATGGGCAGAGGTGCCCGCCTCAATGGTAGAGGTCTAGCTAGAATGCAGAGCTAAAGTAATTTTTGGGGGAAGATTAGTCCAATTCCCTATAGCGATGAAAAGAATCAAATGCAAGGGAGAGGTCAAGGATAGGTGTTCTAGTTGTCCTTTTGAATCCACTGCAGTGTTTAAATCATCCCGCGTGGAAGTCAGTGCTGCTTTTGTGCCACAACCATTCTAGAATCAGCTTTGGTAATGTGAGAGAAGGTTACTTTCTTCGTTGAATGTAGATATTTGTCCTGAAGCCAATCTTTTGCCTAGAAATATTGGTTATTGACCAGAAATTGGAAGGAGCTGGCTGGAGTAGCTGCAGAGCTAATAATGAGGATATTCTTGCATATATAACCAGGACATGGGTCTGTCTGTGATCGTGCTGGCCTACAAGCCTTTGCAGCTTGATGAAGTCCTGTGTGGTCAGGGGGCAAAAGGTGGTAACTGTGGTTGTTTTCATGATCTGTTTTCTAGTAAACTGCACAGCCCTGCTGGTATTGTGATTGGGCAATGATTGAGCAATGGATAGTGAAGCAGGGGGTCTACAATTATTTGGAGAGTTGGAAGGAATGCAGTGTGCCAGGCACACACCAAGGGCTAGTGGTGAGACATTTGACTGCGCTGCAAAGGCATCAGTGTCCTAAGGTGCTGCCACTTCAGGTACTGTGGATGAGGGACCCCTTTTCCTGAGAATTCTTCTAGCAGGTCTGTTTTTGTGTCCTTATGGCCCATTGTCAGCTCTCCCTGCTCATATCTCCTGTCTCATATTCAGGTCTCTTGACCACTGTCTAATCTTCAGGCCACAGGTCAGCTCTCCAGGACATAGGGCACTTTAATCTGAAGCAAGGCAGGCATCAGGTCTCATGGAGCTCCTTGCTCTAGTCAGGTTTTCCTGTTCCCTACTCCGGTGTTGTTCTTCAAAAGAAAATTTAGCATCCACGCTGCTCACCATTTCAAGGTTGAGGAGTGGCTCTTCTTGTAGCTGTGTGCTCGAGAGACATGGGCAGTTATTGGAAAGAATATATACTTATTTCAATGATTACTCACTGAGACAAAAATATTCATCAGTTTAGTGCCTTGCAATGAGACCTTTAACGGAGTCCACTAAACATGTACAGAGTGATCAAAGCATAAGAGAGCCCAAATGAATTTAGAAAAAATATATTGTTGTATGAATATGCTCTCTACTAGTAAGGATACATATACCGACCTAGCTCCTTGTAGTCACTGTCATCCATTTCCTAAGATTTCAATGAATCAAAGGCAGAATGGGTGCAGGTAGGAACTTTGCAAGATCATGGGCAATAAATGAAAACAATTTGATTTTGAATAAAGCAGAGTGTTATAAAACCCCTGCACTGCTCCTGAGTAATGACTAATAGTCTGAAATCATTGACATTACTTCATGCATCAGTCTGGAAAAGTTAAGATACTCGTATAGTATAGCGCCGCACATTATCAGCGCCCTGCCGATGACGGATGAAACCCGCCTGATCAGGTTCAATAAGTCCGGGTAAATGCGGATCAAGGCGTTTGGCAAGAATTTGGGTAAAAAGTTTGAGATCCTTGTTTAAAAGCGCAATGGGGTGAAAAGAGGAGCATAACGTGGGATCCTTCTCTAGTTTAGGGAGAAGTGCAATCTCGGCCATCGCCATAGAGGTGGAGGGTCCCCCAGTATCCGAAAAGGAGTTAAAAAGGCAAAGCATATACTCCTGTATTTGCAGAAGAAAAGTGCAGTAAAAGGACACCGGGAGGCCATCCGGGCCTGGAGACTTACTGAGGGGGAGGTCTTTTAATGTGCCAGTAAGTTCATCTAAAGTGAGCGGTTCCTCAAGAAGTCACGCATAATACTCACCAATCGGAGTCCAGCTGCACTCCCCCAGGTCTGCCTGGATCCGTTCCGAGTTAAGCAGTTCTTGCGCATAAAGGGTAGTGTAATACTCATGAAAAGCTTTTAGCTTGGCTGTTTCAGTTGTGGCCCACGTGCCATCATCTAATTTAATTTGTGCAATGTGAGCCTTTGCTGACCGCTTCCGATGTCGGCGTGCTAGAACTGTTCCTACCTTGTCTCCCACGAGTAGTATTGTTACTTCAGTGCTAAGAGAGCATTCTCAGGATTGTTGGTCCTGTGGGTCCACAACTGGCCCCGCAGAATGGCCGGACACCGCTTGGTAAAGGCCAAGGGATGTTCCTGATCCATTTTTTTGGGAGATTTGATGTCCCAAGACAAGTTGCCCTCAAATTAGCAAGCTTCACGAGCTCGAGCAATCGCTATAGAAGCTATGTGACCCGAATCGTGGCTTTAAAAGCATCCCAGACCACAGGGAAAGGAGTTTCAGGTATGTCATTGGACGAAAAATAGGACAGGATAGCATCCTGAATCTCGGCAACATCCAGCGGGGTCCTGAAGAATGTGAGGGGGTAGTCTCCAGCGAGGCGGGTGGCGTGCATGGGGCGAGTGGTCGTGTAGCAGAAGCACCACATGTGTGTGATTCAAAAAAGAAATATCAGACATGGAAGCCGAAAGGACTTCCCTTATCAGGGAGTGAGAAATAAAGGGATAGTCAATACGGGAGTAGGAGGGGTGAACTTGCGAATAATAAGAGTAATCCCGAGTAGTTGGGGAGTGATAGCACCACACATCTAGCAGCCCTATCTCCGAAAGCTGTTTTTTAAGGGAGGCAGACATGGCCCCCGTCCCAAGAAACGTACAAGCACTACGATCCAATCCCGCATCCCAGGCTAAATTGAAGTCACCCCCTAGAAGGAGTCGATGGTCATCGTGTGTTATCTGTTCCCGTAGGAGGTCCATAATAAAGAGATCCTGTGCTTGATTGGGAGCATAGATATTGCAGAGGGTGAGTGTCTGTGCCCCAACTCGAACCTCCACCTTAAGAAATCTACCCTCAGTAACCCTAATCACTCTAGCTGCCCCTTGCTGAATACCCGCCCAGCAGAGAGCTGCTACCCCAGCCGTTTTAGTAGATGCAGATGCTCAAGATTGGAGAGGATGTTTGGGGTGGGCCATAAGGGAAATGTCAGCCTTTACCAGGTGAGTCTCCTGTAAGAAGATAATGTCTGGATTCTGTTCTAAGAAGTAACACCAAACTTGGTGCCGCTTATTAGGGGAATTAAGGCCCTTAACGTTAAGAGAGAAGAGTTTCAAACAAGATACAGAGGTCATGTTAAAAATCGGTTGCAGCCAGCCACCATCAGATATAGAGAGAACAGAATGCAATGCAAAGCTCCCAAACCACCCCCAACAGACCTCCATGGGAAGCGCATTCATGATGCATCACAATAATCAGCATGTTATAGGAAAAATCAATGCGCCCATGAACAGTGCTCAGCTGATTGACAGTACATCCCAATATCAGAGCCCTTCCTCCCTCCAGACAGGAAAGCAAAGAGAGAATGGAAAAGAGAAAGGAAAAAGGAAGAATAGTGCAAATTGTCAAAAAAGAACAATCTTGTAAATGCAGTTATATGTTTAGACTGCTTCCTCTGCATTGTTTTTGTTTGTTTGAGGGAAAGGACAAATTACATTAGAGTTCTTCGCCTATTGATCCTTTTACCCCCTTGTTTTTAACTCACACATCTTTTGATTTTTGCACTGCACTCGATCCCATCTTTATCATTTGTTCATGGGTACCTTAGCGATTGATGGTGCGACCCAATTGAGTAAGGGCGATGGATGGGTCTCATTGATCAAGAGACATACCACCCCATTTTTGGATGACCAAATGAGAACACTTGATCTACATACCTATTTGATGGGAATCCAACACATCTCTGTACGGGTCTTACCAACAATCTCAGGAGGTCCTTCGACAGGTTTGTCCTGGCACACATTTTGATATAGAGACTTATGTAGCTCTATTAGCGCCTAACTCACTTATGTAGGACTTTTGCAGCAGCTCGGAGTACTTGAAGCTCCGTTATAGACCCCCGGTTCTTTTGTTGTTAGGATTACAGTTAGGGGGATATGAACTGGGCAGGTCTTTAAATTTCCCTCAGACCCTCCTTCAATTGTTTGTGTTTTACAAAAAAGAACAATCGCCAACGTGGCCACCAAGACCTATTCCACTCCAGGAGTAGGCTAGGCTCAATGGCACAAGCCATCCCAGAGATGTCACTCTCTTACGAATAGAGGGGGGGGGGGCCAGTCACAGAGAGTCAGCACCACTATAAGGAGGCGCACGCCGGCACCGCTGCCGCATTGTGCTCAGGGCAAAGAAGCAAAGAGCTTGTGAGTCCATCCCTATCTCCACGGGGAACCGCTGATGGCTAGGATAATAAGCCTCCAGAACAGGGCAGGCCGATCAGACCTCTGGTGGTTGGGAACAAGTGGCCACCGCTCTCCATCATGGCAGCGCATATGATGGATAATGTCCTGTTTGACCTGAGCGGAGGACTGTCCTTCACACTGAGGTAGCTGCCGTGCTCTGAGTGCTCTAGCCCACTGTGGCTTCGCAGGTTCTCGGTCCAGAGGAGGCAACCTTGAAGGGTTAGATAGAGGAGAAGAGATCTGAAGGTGGAGCAGCTGAGTGACTTCCCGGAGAGATCGCAGTACACAGCGTTTAAATTCCCACTGAAAAATGAGGGCAAAGGGATGTCCCCATTGATACTGGATGCCCAACTCTTGGAGCTTATCTGTGACAGGTTTGAAGTCCCTGCGACGGCGTAGCGTGGTCAGAGCAATATCTGAGAAGAGCTGGATGGGAGAACCCTTGCATGTTAACTCTGATTTAGAACATGCTGCCTTCAAGATAGCCTCCTTCTCTGTAAAGAAATGAACCCGGGCCAAGATGTCGGGAACAAGGCCAGAACGACCAGGGGGACCAGCCACTCGCTGAGCCCAGTCCAGCACAGGTGGGGGGCATCATCATCCCCTCTGATCTAGTGGAGCAATTCTGCGACAAAGGTTACAATGTCCGAGCCTTCGGCCCCTGATGGAACACCCCATCAGGCGTATGTCGTTGCGGCGACTCCGATTTTCCAAGTCCTCCTGCTTAATTTGAAGTTCAATGTGTTATTTCTCCAGGAGAGCCAACCGCTGCCAAAGCTGCTCTGGATCCTCTGTGCGGGCATCAACCATCTTCTCTAGGTCCTCCACTCACCCTCCGATTTCTGTAACGGCCCTCCTGAGCACCTTAATGCAGGTTTGGACCTCAGTACGCAGAGACCCGATTTCGTACTTGATCTCCTGCAGATAATTGGCCATGAATGATTGGGTGAGGGGATTGGAGGAGTCCTTCTTTAAGACGCCATAGTAACTGGAGGTGCAGGACCAGGTTTGTTCCACAGAGCCGTAACAGGGTTATCCTTGGGAGGTACAAAAATGTCCTTCCTGACCTTAGAGCGTTGCATGATCCTTCGATCACCAACACGGAAGGGAGAGCCAGGGCAGGTGAAAGAGGCTGGAGGCCGAGCACCTCCCCCAGTTTGGTGCCAGGAGCCTTCGCGATAGATGAGCGTGGGGCACTCCATGGGATGAGGGAGTGGAGCAACAGTCTATCCCCACTAGGATCGAGGCCGCTCTGAGCACCCCCAACTCAGGCCACACAGAAAGTAAGGGGTGGCAGGGGAGGCAAAGGGGGGGAGCTTCCCCGTGTTCAACAGGTGTGGCAGGTCCCCCAGGAATCGCCAACGGTGCCCCTCAAACTAACCCCAGCGAGGAAGAGCGCTCTGTGAGATAGGGCTGACCCTCGCTGTATCAGTCCTGCACCAGAGAGTCTCCAAAAGGCCTCAGGACATCCCAACCTCAAGGACCGGGGGAATAGTGTCAGGGGGGACCGCTGCAGTCAACCCCCAGCAAGAAGGTAGGAGCCCAGCGAAGCCCCCAGTTCACAGGTGCACGCAGTCAGCAGGGGACGTCCTCCCTGCCGATCCCAGGAATACAAAGCCAGGACGGGTACTCTGACAAGTGTGTGCTTTCCACAAGAGAGCGTATGATGCCCAGGTTGAGATTTCAGTGCAAGCCACCACTCACAGCACCCCTCCTCACTTCACGACAGGCAGGGCAATCACCTCGAGCCTCCGCAGCTCCAGTGAAGCAGTGCAGGGGCCTTCAGGGGCACCAAGGCGCACTGCCCAGCGGCACGCGGGGGAGCACAAGATGGCGGCCGCTGCGATGTCCACAGCTGAAAGCACCTCCCGTGTTATGTTATGTTATGTTATCCACTCTTATATAGCGCTCGAATCACCCTGGGGCATCTCGGCGCTGCCTAGAGAGACATCACTGATAACGAAAACTGAGCTGAGTTGAAGTATTAGTACAGGAAAGCTATTAGTTGCTTTCTGAAGGTTGCGTATACCGGGGTGTCCCTCAGAGACTTAGGCAGACTGTTCCAGTACTTGGGGGCCAAGTAGGGGAAGGCCATCCCTCCTGTGCGTTTGAGACGGATTCGAGGTATATGGAGTAACCCCGCAGAGCAGGATCTCAACAAACGTCCAGGAGTGTATTTGTTCAGTTTCTTTTGTAAGTATTTCGGGCCTCGTCCGCTTAAGGCATTAAAAGACAGACAGCATATTTTAAAGATGGATCTTTTTTTTTATAGGTAGCCAATGTAGGGCTTTTAACAGAGGCAGTGACGGAGAGCCTGCAGGCATGTTTAAGATCATTCTGGCGGCGGTGCTTTCAATAACCTGTAGTTTGTTTAGAAGTGTTACCCCCACCTCAGCCAATAGGGCGTTCCCGTAGTCCAAACGACTAATCATCATCGCTTGGACCAACGTTCTGCGATGGTCTGTTGGTATGTATGGAAGGATTTTTTGGAGTAATCGAAGGCTATAATAGCAGGAGCCAGTGGTGGCTGCTACGTGATCCTGCATTGATAGCAAGCAATCTAGTTACACCCCCAGGTTTTTGACACTCTGTTTTGGGACAGGGGGGCACCCAACTGTGAAGGCCACCATTCATTGGACCAAACAGCCGAGGCCTTTCCCAGTAACATTACTTCAGTTTTTCCAGGATTCAATTGGAGGCAGTTGTTTGTCATCCAATTGGATATTGCTAGTATGCCTTTGGCAAAACGGAGCCTATCTGCCTTTGGGCCGATGGTAAACAGTACCTGGGTGTCATCAGCGTAGGAGATAATTTCAAAGCCCAATGCTTCTACTGCCTCAGCCAATGGAGCCATATAAATGTTAAATAAGGTTGGGCTGAGGCAGGAGCCTTGTGGGACACCTTTGTCCAAAGCTATTTTGTTCGAATGGAAAGGGCCCATGGTAATTGTTTGGGATCTGTCCGTCAGAAAGTTTAGAAGCCATTTGAGGGCTAAGCCCTGGATGCCATAGGATGTTAACCTCTCCGCAAGCCTTGTGCGAGAGATGGTATCAAAGGCCGCGGAAAGGTCAAGAAGAATCAGTATAGCTGATCCTCCCATGCCTACAGTCATCCTCAGGGAGTCCGTTACGGCTAGCAACGCTATGGATGCACAATGTCAAGGGCCAAAGGCTGCACTTATCGTCGGGTGCCAGCTGGGTCCGGGAAGCCTCCTGATGCAGCGCCGCAGGCGGAGCCGGCGGAATCCAAAATGGCAGCCGCGGGCACCCGAGTCAGGCCCCGGCACCAAGCGACTGCAAACACCTCCAACTGCAATCCAGGAGGGGCTCCGGGCAAGCAGAGGATTCCCTGGCACCTCCGATGTCCGCACACCACCAGAAGCGTCACCAGAAATGCCCAGGAGCTGCTAAAATTGCTAGGGAAGGCAGCGGCTGGCCTGAGCTCTCACGGCGTGCCTCTCACTCGATGTGCAGCGAGACCACGCCCCCTTAGAATGTTTTTAAACCTTTAAACCTTTGGTGTAAAATTTTCTAAAATGCCAGAGACCCTTTAAGGGCATTCATGAAATATTCCAGTACTTTCATGGTTCACCAGCGAAGAATTGCCTTTCCTAGGAGTAAATCCTATTTTTTTGTTCAAATGTCATAATTTAGAAATTATTTCCACTATACCAGGTCAGCATATTTTCGTGGGTGAATCCTTTATGCCAAAGAGTACATACAATATGACAGTGCCAGAAATCTGCCACAGATACTTCAGCCAGAGACACGGGCACCTTTAAGATTCCCTCTGGCATACAAGGGTCAGAATTTTGCCATTGACACCACCTGTAAAACAAGTACAAGAACTTTTATGACTAGAATGATATGAGTTCCAGTGTTCTGCTATGGACCCACCCCACATGCTAAGAATTACGTGCATCATATAAGGGCCTTCGGCTAAGTGTGGTGGTGCGTGTTCTGTGTCCCTGACACTTGGTATGTCAGGTACACACTCGGTGTCCTTTCTCAGTTAGACACTTCGAGTCCCCACAGCCAATTATGGTGTCTTAATAGAAGCATGTCAGGGCCTGTTGTTTACCATAGGTGGATTACAAAAAGAGGAGGTAGCATGCTGCCTGGCAAACAAGCACACAAAAAGCCCAAATGCATTGTGGTAAATGCAGTGCATGATAACACTCACTTTAATTGAGTCTTTAGGGCCTCATTTATGAGGCCCTATTATGAGGCCTTATTGGCACTATTGCGCCATCGGAAAGTCACTTTTTTGACGTTCCAGTGGCGCAATGTGTCACTGGCATATTTATCAGTCTACGTAAAGCCAAACTGCGTGGCTTTTCATGTCCTTATAAATATGTGCCCATTTCAAGTAGGAACCTTCGTGAAAGGGGTGTTCCTGAGTAGTTTTCAGCAACATCCACAGGTTTTTGACACTGCCCCAGATTTACATGAGATCGTAACATTGAGGCAGCGCCAAAAATTTACGCCCCCCCTGGGGAGGCGTAAGGGAAGCACAACGGGGATAAATGTCTTTTTTTCTCCTCCTTTTTCCTCTTTCTGTGTGTGCTGCAGAATGCAGCACACACAGAAAGAGGAAAAAGCCTCTTGTGATTGTTTTGTACAGGAAGGTTTCCCTTCCTGCACAAAAATAATCATCCCAGCAACACAGGCACCCTTGCACCATGGTGCAAAGGTGCCTGCGTTGGTGCACGGCAGCCCATTGTGCACTGGCGCAGGGGAAAAGGACAGAAATGCGCCATATCTAATAGATACGGTGCATGCCCCTGCCCTTTTCTTTTGCCGTAAGACAGCCATGTCATTTCTGGAATCCGTTTGAGCATCGCTCACCTGCCCCCGCAACTGGCTCCTACCGATAGAGCACAGCGACTAATTATCTTGGTACACACTTCATTGTGGACGTATCGAGTGCACACCAATTGCCTGATCTCAGCTACATTTCCAACTGGACCCCCCGGTTGGTTACCGGCCCCACACCGGTCACGCCCCATCCTGGACATCTCCTAACGCATTAACCACACTGGATCCTTGGTGCGGGCACACCATCGCCACGCTGCCCACTAATTTGCATACGTTCCTGCACCGGGACACACCCTCATCCCTGGGTCGTCGTAATACCCGTCAATTCTGGTTGGCTAGGGCTAGCACGATATACCAGACCTCGGGTCTGTCCATTTTGGGCTACTTCCCAGGCATCTGCTCTATTATTCAGTCCTGATGTTGATCCCAGAACCTTTTTTGAGATCGAAATGTCGTTGACACCTGCATCTTAACTCTATACTGTAATTCATTATATATGTAGAGTAAAAGATGTATTTCGTATTGTGACTTTTGCTTATCCATATTTTTCAACATAAAAGTCACTTTTAAGTCACTTGCCTGCGGTAAGGAAATCGGCTGATTTCCCATTACCCTGTCATGTACAGCTCACTCCCCTTGTATATATTGTTTTGTTTTTCAGTAATTATGAATACATTTCTTGATACTGTCGATTAAGGCACAAACAGAGCCAATCTTGATTGTGATAATTTGGCTACATTTTCATTAATTTTCATTTTAAAGGGACCGTTGTCTCTTAAAGTAGGACAGTGCAGCACCAAGGCCTGCTGTGCTGCCCTATGGCAAAGAACCCAAAAATGAGGCTTTTAGTGTTCATCCATTATTGGTGCAGCCAGTGGTGAGTATCTCTAGAGACGTGTTTCAGGATTGTTGTCCTTCTTCAGAAGAGAGTAACAAGTGAAATTCAGGATGCTGGCAATGTTGGTCACAGTTTAGTATCACTCTCAGAGCACGGGTACATCCCAGAGCTAGTCAGCCCAATAACTAAGCAAGGAGCCAATCACAAAAGGAGGAGTGCTACTAAACCTCCCTCATCCTTTTGTGATTGGCTGCTTGCCGTACATAACACCTCCCATCCATATGCTAGTAGTGCTCTTGTCCATAAGGCAACAATAACCTCCAGTATGCCAGCATGCATAACACATATTCACTCACACACAAAAATACTCACACACACACACATTCTCTCTCACACTCAGTTTCACACACTCTCACGCTCAATCTCACTATATCTCTTGCACTCTTGTACGTTTGCACTCTGTTACACACACACATGCACACACTGCCACTCACACTCCCATTAGATAAACTGTTTTTATTTTGTTAGAAATCCTTGCCCTGCTGCTTCTGCTTTACCTACCTTGCCTTTTAGTGAAGCTTAATAAAAGCATATTCCCTATACACTATTCAAAAATATTAACATATTGCCTTGTCAATGTTTGTTACAAGTATAATGTGAATGAAAAGTACACTTCCTTAAAAGAGCTGTACAGGGCTGATATTTGGTTTCACATCTGGATCAAGCAATTACAGTATTGTAAATGAACTAATCCTCTTTCTAACATGCAATATCACAGCATCCAGAGTTGATCGTATGTAAGCATGGGCGAATTTTGCGAATCTGGCGTTCGCGAATTTGCGTATTTGTGAACTCGCAATCCGCAAAATCCGCGAATTCTCGCGAATTTGCAGATTTTTTTTTTTGTGTTCGCAGGGGTTTCTGCCAGTTCGCGAGGGTTTTGTACCAGTTCGCAAATACTTGTCGGCTCGCAACGGTCGCGACTATGTTGTTTCTACGTCTGGTTCATCATCACAGGTTCCCAGCACCCTCTGTTTCACCACTGCCACCCTCTGTTTCACCCATGCCACCCTCTGGTACATCAATGCCACCCTCTGGTTCATCATGACTGTAGATTATGGGGGGGAAAAGCAAGCACACCTGCCCTGCTTCAACTGACATGAAATAATTTGGGGTTGATTTATTAATGTGTCACTGTTTCAAAATTCCAGTCTGGCACCTGCTTCCTTATCTGTAATTTGCTTTCTGTTGCAGTGCAATTTTTTTTTCCCGGACCTTTGTGGCCTACTTGTAGCTATTCTATGAGCCTGCTGTGAGGGTCAGAGCAGGGTCATACAGTTGTTGCAACTAGCAACTGAACTCTGGAGGGGCCCCAGTCAGGAAGCACTACAGGGAATGGTTACTAATGATGAGTTTGAACTTTTGCACCTGCTGAGTGCTTTCAGTTTTGCAAAACTCGTTTTTCTGCAATTTCGCGGGATTCGCTGGGCGCGAACGTGCGCGAGATCGAATTCGGAAGCCGCAAATTTGTGTGAATATGCAATTTGTTTTTTTGCGGCATGTTAGTTCGCAAGGTTTTGTGAGTTTTAGCGAGCCGCTTGTAGTGCAACGGCGCGAAGTTACCCTCACGGTCCTTCACGGGTGCGGCCATCTTATTTGCATGACGTATTTCCGTTTCCGGGCGCGATGTGTAATCTCGCAAAGGTTGCGGCTCGCTAGTACAATTTCGCGTGTGTTCGTGAGGAAAATCTGGCGCGAACTTACCCACGCGGTCGTAAACGGACGCGGCCATCTTGTTTCTAATTCATTGCTATGGTTCTGGGCATGCTTTTTCTATCCTCTCTGAATCTCTGCCATCCTTTGCTTGTTTGAAGTTTTTTTTAATCTATTTTACTTATTATCTATCCCTCTATTTTTCTAGCTCTAAATTTTTGTGTTTTCTGCTACTTTTGGTTAATTTTAAACTACTTTTTTTAAACTCTTTTCTTTTCTTCTTCCCTATTCTATTTTCTTTATTATTTAGCTTCCTTTCTGCCCAGACCATGATAAAGGGAGCCGGGAAGCATCCCGAGAAGGGGAAGGGTCCCGCACCCCGTGCCCGGCTCCCGTGTGGGCGTTTGAGGGGGAAGCAGGTCGCATCCCGGGAGATCTTCAGCCCGGAGGAGGTGGCCGCACTAATTTTTTATGTTCAGTGCCGCCTCCCCAGGACCATCATGGCAGGCGGCAAGATCGCTTGCGGGTACGGGATCCAGGAGCGCCGGAAGCGGTGGGAGAAGGTGTGCCGGGCCATGTACCAACACTCTCGGGTCCGGCGCACCTACAACCAGGCCACCCACCGTTGGACGGATCTCCTGGACCGGGAACGCGATCTGCTCGACCTGCTCGGCCTTGAGATTCCTAGGCTTGGTGAGTAGTAGTAGCTATTTCTTTACTACTCTGTTTTCTCCTGCTCTGTGTGTTATTATATTGCAAATTTTTGTTTTTTACCAAGAGCATTAATGCTGCTGATTACATTGTAGGTAAATTATATTTCAAAATGTTCTGTGCATTTCAGGTGCATTGCTCTCCTTCTCAGTAGCGTTGCTACTATGCTTATTTGTTTTCGATTTTGTGTTCATTTCATTGGCCTGTGAAATTATGTATGAGTGTAGTTTAAAGAACTGCGTAATGCTAGACACTAAGGGTCAGATTTTTAATTACCGGCACATCCCTGCAAAGTAGCAGGGATGCGCCAGTAATTGTGCGCCACGCCACCACCACCCATGGTGCGCCGTATTTACAATGCAGCGCACCATGGGCCCAAAACGTCACCAAAGCGTTACGCATCTGTGCCGTAAAGGCGGCGCATTGCTGGAGTTGCGTCGCAACGATGGCGCAGCTCCAGCAATGCTCTGGGGTGCCCTATCTCCCCAATGCTGCGTCAAGCCGTACGTCTGCTTCAAGCAGGCGCAGGGTTTGAGTCACGCATCATTGTCCTCAAAGTGACTGATTGAAACCTTGTAGATTTCCCTCAGCCACTTTTAGGATGCGTTCCTGCGCAGGAACGCCCTCCCTTGCGCCGGAACGCCCCCTGATGGCGCAGGTCTTTACAACGTGATGCATCTCCCATATGCGTCACGTTGTTAATATACGCCGCACCATGGCGCCTCTTTTGTTCTGCCGCTGCGTCACAAAAGTCACGCAACAATGGAGCAAAAGAGCCGCAAGGGGCTTCTAAATCAGCCCCTACAGACTCAAGTCCAGTCCTTCCTTTATACACATGGCGATAAGAAGAAATAGTGGTGGTGGATTGATAGTTTGAGTATTTTAATGACTGGTTAATGTAGTAGGAAACTTTTTAGTGTTGTCGCTGATCTGCAATCACGATGGACTTTGTCTGTCACTTCGCCTGCAAATCAAGCAATACTAATAACGTAGTAGACCACATGAGATCGGTCAATATATCCCGTGGAATAGTTGTCTATTTGCTATTTCGCCAAAATATTTTGTTATTGTTCTTTTGAAATGTTTGATTTGGTTGACAAATATCATCCATGTTTTCTGGTCTTTCTTTCTTTCATGTTGTACATCAGCTCCCCCCAGGGGCAAGAGGACACAGGAGGAGGAGGCTGCTGTTCAACAGGATGCAGGCCAGGATCGGGCAGGCGAGGGCTCCTTTGCTGGCCCCGGTAAGTTTTAATTTTAATATAGAGTACCTATTTTTCCTAGCGTTCCTCATTCGATTTTTTCTAAATCGTCTTTGATCTTCTTGTAGACTGTATCTAAATTCTTATCCTGCCTCGACTATGACTCCCTGTGGTATTACTAGATTATTCCTATTAGTCTGTCTGTGTAGCTAACTAAGATTGCACATTTGGCAATTCCATTGGACTCCCATTCTAGTCAGCAATAGCTCTATGTACTGAGGGCAGTACTCTGGGATTGTCCATAATGTCTTTTCAATCTTCTAAATGTTTATGCTTTGACAATTGCCAACAATAAAAAGGTGAATGACCACCAAGAAAGAATAGGATACTACTTTACTTTTGGTTTGGATAGGAGGACAATCCATTCTACTACTGTTGCAGGGACAAATCTGCACAAACAGAACTATGGAAACTAAATAATGCATTGCTTACCTTATCAATTATAATAGGCGATGTTAGACTTTCCACATACCTAAGTGATAACAGACTTTGTAGTTGAACCCCCAATCTTCTTACTGACTAGATAGTGTGGCAGAGTCATTTAGCTCCCAAAATCACAGATGATTGATCCCCAATGATGATTATCTAACGTAGGACAAGAGTACGGAGTCAGAGGCAAGAAGTGTCAGAGGCACAGACTCATGCTTGCAAAAATTGCAAAACCTTTAGCTCAGCCACTCTAGTCTGGAGGACCAAAAACCACAGAGTCTATTTAAGTTTAAAAGCTTTATTAAAAGTAAACACATTTATTAAAATCAAGTTTGTCATAAAACTAAACGTTTAACTGAAAATGGAAAAGTGCTTAGTGCTGACAATCAATTGAACACATTTCTTGTGGTCGAGCCGAGCTCTCACCTGGTTTGAACTTGATCTTGCTTGTGTTCTTAGAAGTCAAGCTTCTGTCTGTTAGGAGAAAAAGTGGTGCGTGTTAAAAATAAAAAGCAAGCATTCATCAGTTGTGCCAAAAAGTGCAGCAAGACAACAGCCTTCCCTGGAAAAAGGGACATTTTTACTTTAGAGTAGACAGTCACAAATTATTACATTGTTTTCTGTTTTTTTCGCATTTCTTTATTCCTAGACCAAATATTATATATTAGTGAGTGGTGTATTCTAACATTCTTAAAGGTACTTTGTAGGTGGAACATCTGGTGGCGGGGCCAGCGTGGAGGTGGTAGTGCTGGATGAGGAGAACACTTCTGGTGAGGAGGCAGCGATGCAAGTGCCGGACGACACCAATGTGCCTGTGAGGGTTCACACGGTGGTGGCGGGCAGAGGTAAGCTATATATTCCTTACTTATTGAGATTGAAGACTGTAGAGTGTGCTTTCTGCACGGGTGTATTATAAATCAACCAGGTAGTAGCCTCCTCTAAATGTACTTCGACTTAGCTGTGATGTTTTTGGCGAGAAGAATCCCAATCAGATCTGAGATGAACTTGATGGATGGGATGAACGAAAAGCGAAAGAAGGGTGTAAGTAAGTGTGGAAGGACGAGAAATTTAATGATGACTGTCAAAGAAGAATGATATGTGCTTGCTTGGTCCCCGAGGTGGCTGGGAAGGAAAGAATATGGTATGGTGCATGGCTGGGTGAATGATGAAGCAAGGATGGGTGGAAGGAGAACAGCCTGGGTGGGTGAAACAGAAACTGTATGTGTGCATATACTTTGAATGGATGGATGCCTGGATCATGGTACTATCTGACTCTTAGATAGCATATGTGTATCTAGAGAGAGTAGACGGTCACTGGATGAACTAAGTGTTACTTTGAAGAGCATGTAAAAAACGCACCCACACGTCCGTTCCAGTGTAGGAAAGGCAAGGAAAAGAGGTTGTAATTTTATCCAAATTCTACCATGAATAGTAGCAGTAGTTTGTATTGCAACTGCAAGCACAGCATATATCCGGTTATTACGGTGGACACTCCCTACCTCTCTTAATAAGTTTAGTTTAGTAGTAGTACGTCATTCATGTGTGGGTGTATAACTGTTCACTCAATAAAAAGCAAAGCACCTAAAGTCATCCCATATATAATCAAATACATCCCATGTGAAGTGATAGATAATCAGATTATTTAGCTTCTTCATTTTCCTTTTCTAGTACTCATTTGCACTGTAGGGTGAAAGTTAAATTAATTAAGCAGTAGCCCTTTTAACAGAGTATTCTCAGTGCCACCCGTAATAGAAAAGTAAGAGCTTCACCACCTGCATGTACTGGACCGGTACAGTAACGCAAGTCTGTCTCACTCATCATGGTGTGCGTCTGTTTTTCTCGGATGCAAGTTCACTGCGCTGGCATTATGCTGGCTTGCATAAGATAACGTACCAATTTTCCTAAACAAGAGAGAAGAAGAAGAATAAGACTGGTGTACTGTCATAGTCGACTGTAATGGAAGTCCATAGAGCTCGTAGAATTTGTTCCTTAAACTCCCACTAATGTTAGAGCAAGGATGAAGAAGTGGGAGGTTAGATAGATACTGGCCTCAATAGTTATGTACTGTGCTTTCAAGTTGCTAGTTGTACTGTGACACAACTTTCTGCTCAATCATTTTGTGTTAATCTTAAGGAGCATTGCTTAATATAGTTGCTCCTTCCAAATCAACCAAACCATCAAGGAAGGAGCTGGCTCGAATGGCCCGGCAACAGAGGCTGGATGCCACTGTCGCCGAATATCGGCGGCTGGTGGCCCTGGAGGAGGAGTTGACAGTATAACTAGTACTTGCGTTGAATTTCTTTGGCATTGGCTACTACTACGAGAAATAGTACTGAAGCTGAGTAAGTCTAGAATATATCATCGGATTCCTTCACCAGCCTGTTGCTATGACCTTATCCTCCCCAGCAAGTGTGTGGAATTATTGCTGTCATTTAGTCACACATCAATCAAAACCACACAGCCCGGGGGAAGAGGGTTAGGGTTTGGAAAATGGATGGGAATGGGGGTTTCTTTTTGGGTGAGTTTTGTTGAGAGAAGAAAAAAAAAGCACAGCATGGACAAACAATAATTGAAGATAAAGAAATCTTTGGGTACAAAGCTAACCATAAATCTTTTAAGTGTCATAAAGTAAGTGCATGCACTACTGCATGCATTGTTACTGAAAAGTAAGTAGTACTTTCGACAACCGTGAATGACAGAATGCGACAGTACAGGGCCGCAGCGTTTTCACTTGCCTATCTCTGCACTCAGAGAAACACTTCTTACATTAAATTAGGTTTAAAAAATAGCCAAAGTAAAACCTATAGAATGGCTGTAGGGATCCATTTAGAAGCAGAGAGAGATCCAAGAAATGCAGAGTCACACTCATAGAAGTTCACAGCAATAACATTACTTAAAAAAACATTAGAAAAGAATGGATACTGTATCTGTATGTTGTTGTAGTTGTCCTGTTGAATTTGGAAAGTAAGTTGCACGCATCAAACCATTCCTCTTATTAGCGGCACTCCTCCATTCCAGCTGACGCTCCGTCCATCAAAGTTGGTGACCAGAAGACACCCTATCCACTGTCGCCTGGCGGATGCTGATTTGCGGCTCGCTAATGTGAAGCCTGACTTCATCCTTTTTTTCCCATTGCACAGACTGAAACCCGGCCTGTAATTATTGATGGAAAAACAGGAAGTGATATTCGAACACCACTGACAAATAAATATATGGTATGTACGCTGTCTAGTGCAAAAAGTCACACTTTGAGTTTCCTAATAGACAATACAATATTTTCTGAAAGTGCATACTCTGTCTGAGTCTCCTTTTGAAGGATAAATAAGTATGGGCAAATTAATTTAGAGGATCTTTCCCCTCAATCTAGGTGTACTGTAAACTGTGTTTTAGAACAAAATTAGACCTTCCCAGCAGTGCTCCCACCCAGACCCTTACTAAAGCCAGTCGCAAAAATGTAGAAGACCCCCAATCAGATCTCAATAAACGAGGCCTAGTAGAAAACTGGTGACAAAACGTACTTTGAAAGTAAAAGTAGGCCCAAATACCCCCTTACCCACCGTGGATTGTATTCAAACCACTTGCAAGCAAGCAAAAGTATCCATACCCAGCATTGCTCCAAGACTCGCAAACCCCCCCGCAAACAGCCCCCCACCCAAACACATGCACTACAAATACTGCTAACCCTAACGAGCCCTAAGTTAAGAATAGTGGCAAACGCTCTCTTTAACTATGCCAAATCCCCCCTTTCCCACCATGGATTTTCTTCAAATCACTTGCAACAAAAATTACACATTCCCACGAGTGCTCTAAGACCCCAGAACTCAGTTGCAAAAATCTAGAAAACCCCAAAACACATGCAATCCTGCTGCTAGGGCTAACCCTAACGAACCCTAAGTTACAAAAAGTGCCAAAAGGCTTTTCCGCATGGATTTTGTCCAAACCACTTCTATCCGGTATTAGACCTTACCAGCAATGCCCCAAGACCCGCCATCCCACCTGCAAAAAAGCACAACACCCCCAAACAGCCAAAAAGGAAAATCTCATGCTTACAATATTTATCGGCCTTCGGTCCAAACGCGCTGTGCAGCTAGGTCATAACTCCCGTTTTCCACCACGGATTTCCTGAAAAGCAAATGCAATCAAAATTAGACTGTCCCAGCAGTGCTCCCAGACCCCAAAACCCACCCACAAACACCCGGAACCCCCCAAAGAGCACCTCAAAGGCAAGCAAGTCAGCAAAAACGCAAAACAAAAATTTGCCTCCGATTTGGTCCAAACCACTTTTATCCGGTATTAGAGCTTCCCAGCAATGGCCCCAGAGCCGTCAACCCATGCGAAAACTAGTAGAAGACCCCCAAACAGCCAAAAAGCAAAAGTACAGAAATGGGGACTTAGTCATTTTCATGGCAATTTCCAAAATCACTCCGCGCGCGCTCTGCAGCTAGGCCCTAACTCCCCTCTGCCACCATGGATTTGCTTCAAACCTCTTGCAATCAAAAGTATCCATACCCAGCAGTGCTCCCAGACCCCGAAACCCACCCATAAACACCAGGAAGCCCCCCAAACAGGCCCCCGAAAATGCTACATTGAGGGAAATGTCAGAAATAGCAAAAAAAATGTCATCATGGATTTTGTCCAAACCACTTCTATCCGGTATTAGACCTTCCCAGCAATGCCCCAAGACCCGCCAACCCACCCGCAAAAAGCACTACACCCCCAAACAGCCAAAAAGGAAAATCTCATACTTACAATATTTATCGGCCTTCGGTCCAAACGCGCTGTGCAGCTAGGTCATAACTCCCGTTTTCCACCACAGATTTCCTGAAAAACAAATGCATTCAAAATTAGACTGTCCCAGCAGTGCTCCCAGACCCCAAAACCCACCCACAAACACCCGGAACCCCCCCAAAGAGCACCTCAAAGGCAAGCAAGTCAGCAAAAACGCAAAAAAAATTTGCCTCCGATTTGGTCCAAACCACTTTTATCCAGTATTAGAGCTTCCCAGCAATGGCCCCAGAGCCATCAACCCATGCGAAAACTAGTAGAAGACCCCCAAACAGCCAAAAAGCAAACGTACAGAAATGGGGACTTAGTTATTTTCATGGCAATTTCCAAAATCACTCCGCACGCGCTCTGCAGCTAGGCCCTAACTCCGCTCTGCCACCATGGATTTGCTTCAAACCTCTTGCAATCAAAAGTATCCATACCCAGCAGTGCTCCCAGACCCCGAAACTCGAAGCGCTGTGACCGTCCACACTTCGTCAGAAGCGGTCGCTCCCTACAGCCCCTGGTCTCCTCTGCCTACTCTGCCTGGGTATCGTTAGCGCTGCTCTGCTCTGCTGCATTTCAGAGCGCTTGACTGTGCCTGCATTATTTATGTAAAGTGCCTCTATTGCCTGCTCGCATTCTTTATGTAAAGGGCCTCATTGCCTGGAATACGTAGCATTACCTGATCGTTTATTTCATATTGTGCCCCATTCCTTAAGCGCCTCTCTGCCCACAGCGCAATTCAATTATTTATTTCCCCCAACCGGTTTGCGGTTTCGTTTCTGCCGCCATTGTTGTTGTTGTTGTGCCCGGAGCCCGCCCTCTCCACCACGCACCCGCCTCCCAGCTGCTCCTCCCTCCCACTAAGTGGCAAGGCTCTCCCCGCCGATCGAAGCGCTGTGACCGTCCTGACTTCGTCAGAAGCGGTCGCTCCCTACAGCCCCTGGTCTCCTCTGCCTACTCTGCCTGGGTATCGTTAGCGCTGCTCTGCTCTGCTGCATTTCATAGCGCCTGACTGTGCCTGCATTATTTATGTAAAGTGCCTCTATTGCCTGCTCGCATTCTTTATGTAAAGGACCTCATTGCCTGGAATACGTAGCATTACCTGATCGTTTATTTCATATTGTGCCCCATTCCTTAAGCGCCTCTCTGCCCACAGCGTAATTCAATTATTTATTTCCCCCAACCAGTTTGCGGTTTCGTTTCTGCCGCCATTGTTGTTGTTGATGTGCCCGGAGCCCGCCCTCTCCACCACGCACCCGCCTCCCAGCTGCTCCTTCCTCGCCCCTCCCCCCTCCACTACCCTCTTGTGACAGATGCTTTTGCGCGCAGCGTTCACGCGCAGCGGTCGCGCCCCATGCGCGCCGAAGGTGCACCAAAGGTAAGCCTGTCTACGCCCGTCCGGCCTGGACCGCGCCCAGCGCCAGACCCCCTGTTCCACGCAAACACCACTCCACCCGCATAACGTATGACGCCGCCACCCTCCTAGCTCTTAACCCCGGACGCACACCACAATGCTTCGAAGCTGCCCTGGGACGTTCCCACGGTCCCTTCGCCTGCCACTCCTGCAAATTTACCAGCATCAAGACCCATACCACTTCCACTAACCCCAAAAACAGCTCTGACTCTAACCACCTGAAGTGCATCCTGCTAAACACCCGCTCGGTACACAGACACGCCACTGAACTCTGGGATCTAATGGACACTACATCACCGGACGTCGCCTTCCTTACTGAAACATGGATGAACGCATCATCAACACCCGACATCGCCATAGCCATCCTGGACAACTACAAGATCATCCGAAAAGACCGCACCGTCCAAACAGGAGGAGGCATCGCCATCGTCCATAAGAACACCATCAAAATCACGACCAACTCCGACGATAACCTAACAATCGCCCTACACTTCCAGATCCACACCGACCCTAGGACCACACTCAGAGGCACCCTCATCTACAGGCCTCCAGGAACCCGTAAACAATTCAGCGAAGACATCACTGACTTCATCAGTCCACATGCCCTCGCCTCCGAGAACTACATTCTACTCGGTGACCTCAACTTCCACCTGGAAAAGAAAAACGACAGCAACACCACCACTCTTCTTGCCAACCAAGCCAATCTAAGCCTCAAACAACTTGTTGACACCCCCACCCATGTAGCCGGACATACGCTCGACCCAATCTTCCCCTCCAGCAAACACATCTCCTTTGATCGCACCACAGCTCCCCATTGGACGGACCACAGTTGTGTTCACTTCAGCTACAAAATCACCTCGACCCACAACCCCCCACAACCTATTCCCCGAAGAAAATGGAACAAAATCACTACTGACCAACTCCTCACATCGCTCAACCAAAACACACCTGCACCCTCATCGGACCCAAACCAAGCGGCCATCAAATTCAAACAATGGATCACTCACAGCGCTGACGAATTAGCACCCTTGAAAAACCATCACACCAAACAAGACAGCAAAAAGGCCCCCTGGTTCAACGATGACCTTAAGAAATCCAAAAAGCTATGCCGTACTCTCGAGAAAACATGGAGAAAAAACCCAACCACCGACAACATGACCACCTTCAAGGCAGCCACCCGCAAACACCACCAGCTGATTCGATCCACCAAGAAATAAGCATTCAAGAATCGACTCAACAACAACGCCCATAACAGCAAGGAACTATTCAACATCGTCAAAGAATTCACCAACCCCACCGCAGCCTCAAACGACATCACTCCCTCCAAAGACCTCTGCGATTCGTTATCCTCCTTCTTCTACAACAAAATTGCAGACATACATAACAGTTTCAAAAACAGTTCCAACGAACAATCCTCTCCACCCCCCTCAGAACCTAAACCGCCCTCTAACAACCTCAGCGCCTGGAACCCAATCACCACTGAAGACACCATCCGCCTAATGAACTCCATCCATTCTGGCTCGCCAACCGACCCATGCCCCCACCACATCTTCAACAAAGCAGACTCCATCATCGCACCCCATCTCCGTGATGTCATCAACTGCTCCTTCGAATCTGCTACCTTCCCAGAAAGCTGGAAACATGCCGAAGTCAGCGCCCCCCTGAAGAAACCCACGGCAGACCCCTCTGAACTTAAAAACTACCGCCCCATATCCCTCCTCCCATTCCCGGCCAAAGTAATTGAGAAAGCTGTCAATAGCCAACTCGCCGCCTTCCTCGAACAACTCCCTCGATCCCTCACAGTCCGGCTTTCGAGCCAAACACAGCACCGAAACTGCCCTCATCGCAGCAACCGACGACATCCGAACACTACTGGACAACAGAGAAACAGTGGCCCTCATTCTACTCGACCTCTCCGCCGCCTTCGACACTGTCTGTCAAAGCACCCTCATACAACACCTCAGCAACATCGGCTTAAAAGGAAAAGCCTTGGACTGGATCATCTCGTTCCTAGCTGGGAGAACTCAGAGAGTTCGACTTCCCCCGATAAAATCAGAGGCCACCGAAGTCATCTGCGGTGTACCACAAGGATCATCACTCAGTCCCACGCTCTTCAACGTTTACATGAGTCCACTCGCTTCCATCGCACGTCAACACAACCTTAACATCATCTCCTACGCGGACGACACCCAGCTGATCCTTTCCCTCACCAAAGACCCCAACACCGCCAAAACCAATCTTCACGAAGGCATGAAAGAAGTAGCCGTATGGATGAAAAACAGCCGCCTAAAACTTAACTCAGACAAAACGGAAATGCTCATCCTAGGATCAGCCCCCTCTGCCTGGGACGACTCATGTTGGCCTTCGGATCTGGGATCAGCACCCATACCCACAGACCACGCACGTAACCTTGGCTTCATCCTAGACTCCTCACTCTCGATGACCAAACAAGTCAACGCCGTCTCATCCTCCTGCTTCAACGTACTTCGTATGCTCAAAAAAATCTTCCATTGGATCCCCGCCGAAACAAGAAAGACTGTCACCCACGCACTGGTTACGAGTCGACTAGACTACGGAAACACCCTCTACGCAGGAATTACAGCCAAATTACAGAAAAAACTCCAACGCATCCAAAACGCATCAGCGAGACTCATTTTGGACATCCCTCGCCAAGATCACATTACCGGCCACCTGAAAGACCTCCACTGGCTTCCCTTCAACAAGAGAATAACATTCCACCTCCTCACCCACGCACACAAGGCCCTTTACAAACTAGGGCCCGGATGCCTCAACACTCGACTATCCTTCTACACACCCACCCGTCAACTAAGATCCTCCAATCAAGGCCTCGCCGCAGTTCCGCGTATCCAAAGACCCACCATGGGAGGTAGATCCTTCTCTTACTTGGCGGCCAAGACCTGGAACTCACTCCCCACTCACCTCCGCCTTACACAGAACCACAACTCCTTCAGAAAAGAACTTAAAACCTGGCTATTCGATAAATAATAATCCCCCCTCCCCAAGCTCCTTGAGACCCTCTGGGTGAGTAGTGCGCTATATAAATTCCTGAACTTGAACTTGAACGTGAACCCATGCGAAAACTAGTAGAAGACCCCCAAACAGCCAAAAAGCAAAAGTACAGAAATGGGGACTTAGTCATTTTCATGGCAATTTCCAAAATCACTCCGCACGCGCTCTGCAGCTAGGCCCTAACTCCCCTCTGCCACCATGGATTTGCTTCAAACCTCTTGCAATCAAAAGTATCCATACCTAGCAGTGCTCCCAGACCCCGAAACCCACCCACAAACACCAGGAAGCCCCCCAAACAGGCCCCTGAAAACGCTACATTGAGCGAAATGTCAGAAATAGCAAAAAAAATGTCATCGTGGATTTTGTCCAAACCACTTCTATCCGGTATTAGACCTTCCCAGCAATGCTCCAAGACCCGCCAACCCACCCGCAAAAAAGCACTACACCCCCAAACAGCCAAAAAGGAAAATCTCATACTTACAATATTTATCGGCCTTCGGTCCAAACGCGCTGTGCAGCTAGGTCATAACTCCCGTTTTCCACCACGGATTTCCTGAAAAGCAAATGCAATCAAGGTTAGACTGTCCCATCAGTGCTCCCAGACCCCAAAACCCACCCACAAACACCCGGAACCCCCCCAAAGAGCACCTCAAAGGCAAGCAAGTCAGCAAAAACGCAAAAAGAATTTCGCCTCCGATTTGGTCCAAACCACTTTTATCCGGTATTAGAGTTTCCCAGCAATGCCCCAAGACCCGCCAACTCACCCGCAAAGAAGTAGACCACCCCCACAAGTGCAGAGTCTTTCTTCATAGGGCGTAATCCAGCCCTCTGCTTTGAGGGAAATAGGAGTCTGGAGGAGGAGGATAGAGGAGCATGTTCTTGTGAACTTGTGAACCTGAGGAATGCAGACTGTGGCACCTTCAAATCAATAAGCAAACAAGTAAAGACAGTTCTGCTGATGGGCTTGTTTTTGTGATTAGGTGATTCAAGTTTTAATTATATTAACTGTGCAAAACAAAGAAAGACAGACACACAGGAATAAAAGTGAATAAGGACGAAAAAGAAATTTATTGATTCATTGTCTCATTTTCAGGGCTCGGTATCAGGGAATAAGAATAAGAGTTCGTCCTCATACTCTGTGAATTCAGGCAGGAGTAGGTCAGTGTCACCTAACAGAGAAGAAATTCCCTCATCTACGTTGCTGGCCTCCTCGTCTTCATCCGGAGTGGGTTCTCGTACTTTGTAATCTGGTGGTATGAGGTGCTGATTTATCTTGATCATTGTTAACCTCTCCACATTTTTGGGCGAGAGGCGGCTCCGTTTGGAAGTTACAATGCCACCAGCAGCACTGAAAACACGTTCAGAAGACACGCTTGCGAGTGGGCAAGACAAGTAGTTTATAGCCAGGTTGCAGAGCTGTGCCCACAATTCTTTTTTCCCATGCCATTACGCCAATGGGTCAGCATTAACATAGACCTCTGTTGAGTCATTCAGATAGTCCTGCACCATCGACTCAAGGTTCTCCAAGGTTCCTTCACTTTACTTACTTTTTTCTGGGACCTTTTGAGAACCAAACCCAAGCCAAGTTAGCCAATCCTCTTCCTAACCCAATGTTACTGTTGTGTCTGGTGCAGATGATCCGGTTGCCGGTGTCTTTAACGGCTGAGAGGTCACTTGTGCCACAGCCACAAGTGCAGAAGTGGATTATTTTGACTGGGGATAGCCTGCTGATGCTGATGTACTGCCTTTTCCTTCAATTTGCTGCCTTTATCTTTCAAACCTCATGGCTGACAAGGCTAGTCAACATTTGTACTTTGTAACATCTTCATCATCAAAAGGAAAGAATGCTCGGCCTGCCAGCGCCTTTTTGTAGCATGGATCCAGAATAGTAGCACAAATGTAATGCTGTTCTGAGTGAATCATTTTAAGACGTTCATCGCTAAGTAGGCGCTCTAATAATTTCTACGCCAAAACAAAAGTGTCTTTCTTTTCTTCATCTTTTTGAAACATAGAAGACACCGCCTTCAGTTGGTGCTCCAGCATGCGCAACAATGGGATAGCTTTTCCCAAATTACAGTCCTCCCTGCTGACTGCACGCGTGAAGACCTCCAAAGGACGAAGCATGTCTGTCAGGCTTTTAACTAGCTTCCATTGCGCCGCATCTAGCCTTAGGTCCTTCTGAGCTGTACCCAGTGGTAAGAAATAGTGATCGAGTACCGTATACTGCTCATACAGACGCTCAAGCATGTAGAAGGTTGAGTTCCAACGTGTTGGCACCTCCTGGATGAGTGCTTTCACTGGCATTCGACGTTCATGTAGCAGGCTCCTCAGATGCTTCCGGGCCTTAAAGGAATGTCTGAAATGGTTGCACATTCTTCAGCAGGTGGCCACTAACTCGCACGCTGGACTGTCTTCACTCAAGAATTTTTTAACAACCAGGTTTATACAGTGCGCGAAACACGGAACTCGAAAATAGTGACCCAGATCCATGGCCTTAACTACATTGGCGCCATTATCCGTGGAAACATAACCAATCTGGCGTTTTTTGGGGGACAGCCAGTGAAAGACCTTTGTGTTAAACTCATTCAAAATGTTTTGTGCTGTATGACGTTTCTCCAAGCCAAACATGGCTAGTGTTGCATGTTTCCGAGCAGCTTTAAAAACTTGATCCGGGTCAACACCTGCGTTTAGCTTTGCTTTAACCCTTGAAAAAGAGACCCAGTGTGCAGTGATGCACATGTAATCAGCACCTGCGCCACTGGTCCACATGTCTGTTGTCAGATGTATAGTGTGAACAGCACTCTTCTGCAAAGCTGCCCCAATCACCTCCAGCACATCTTCATGTAGTGCTGGAACCTCAACTCTGGCAAAATAGAACCGGCTAGGAACCTTCCATTTAGGGCAGAGCGCTGCCGCTAATTCTAGAAAACCAACCCTTCTACAAAAGAAAAAGGGAGAAGGTCCAGAGCTAGCATTTTAGCCAGCTTAGTGTTATACAGACGCGCCAGTGGGTGGTTGCGATCATATGGCGCCTCTGAAAACAACATGTTCTAATGCTGGCCTGGACCATGCTTTTACGGGATGATGATGATGCTGACTTCTTCGACCCAGTTATGCTCGCTGATGAACTTTTTCGCATTGGTGTCTCACTCTCTCCCACACTCTTAGTGTGGCTCACAGGGGGTGTGCTGCTGACAGGGGTATTGGGTGTAAGTGAAGTGTTTGACACTTCTTCCTCCTCGTCATCATCAGATGAAACATCAACGTTTTCTTGACTTGCAATTCGGGCTTCCTTGATCTCCTTTAGGTGCGCAAGCCATTGGACAGCTTGCTGTCTCTTAAGATGACCTCTCTGGCCTCCGGTACCGTAGTTGGTACCAAACTTACCACGACTAACTGCATGCTTACAAATGCTACAAATGGTGAAATTTTCCTTTTTTGGGCAAACACTAAAGAAGTCCCAAACTGCAGACTTGAAATGTCTGTGGGGGCCGGAGGAGGCGGCGATACTGGTGGTGGTGGTCATGCTGCTAATACCAGATGAAGTGGAGCATGTGGATTGCCGAACTTTACTACGTTGTGCACTTTCACCACCACTAATTGAGGTCGAGGTGGATGGAGGTCCCTTCTGGCGAGGAAGAAATATAGAAGCGGTACGTGTTGGTGTACTAGTTAACTCCAATGATTGTGGTGTTTCCATTGCCTCCTCGTCGACAACATCATCACGCTCAGCAGCTTCTCGGGCTAGGGTCAAAATGTCTGTTTGCTGCATGCCCCCTGGGGCTGCAGTGACCTTTATGATGACTCGGTCGTCGTCGTGAGAGTCTTCATCAGCAGTAGTATCCGCCACTTCTTGTTGAGCCTCATCACACTCCATAACTATGAGACTTTCGACGACCTTCCTTTTACGCTTAACTACCTTTGCCAGATCATGGTGTGCCTCACTCTCAGACCGCAGTGGTGGTTCCCAAGTTTGATCCATATCATCAGAAGGAGGTGGGCTTGAAGAAGATGTAGACACCACCCTTGATCTTTTCCTTGCTAGGGATGAGGAAGACAATGAATGATCATCAGGAGGAGTGGCTTCCTCAAATTATACCTTGGCTTGATTGTCGATTTCCTGATGTGCCCCTACTTCTGGAGGAACAACCATTGTGGGCACTTGTGACCCTCCATGCACCTCTGCTTGCGCATATCCTTGCGCTGCCTCTCCTTCCACAAGTACTTGGGCTTGTACTTGCACATGTGGTTGTTGTTGCGGCTGTGGTTGTTCAACACTCGTCAGATGAGTTACAACAACCTGTGTTGATTGAGGGACATTGCTGCTACTTTCTTGCGATGAGCCAACATCACTGGTCGATGGTGATTGAACAACTAGACTAAGTGCCTCTGCAGCACTCAAGGGCTTGGACTTAAGTTGGCGTGGTGGTGGTGGTGGCACTGAGCCCAATGGTGCGGGGGTGCTGCTCCCAGCTTGGTCCCCAGCAGATCCCGCTGCTGCTGCAGGCGTACTTTTTTTTTTTACTCCCAAAAAATGTGGCGGGCGGCACACCAGTCTCCTTGGTAACTTGCTTCTTCTGCTCCTTACTGGCAACTTTCTTGCTAGAGGAGCTACGGGGAACTTTTTTTGGGGCCATCTTCTTCAGAGGTCAGAACAGCAGGCCGCAGTTGCACGAGTTGCAGAGTTGTCTGTGGCCAGACGTGACGTCGTGTGACGTTATGCTGCACACACACACCGCTGCAGGACTTCTTCCTGGCACTGGTGGTTCTCTTGAGTCTTGTGCACCTAAAAGCAATGGAAGACAGAGGAACATCAGTTCAGTTATACACCCCAAAAACTCGAAAACCACATAAAAATCTGCACAATCCCATGCCATCCAAGCCCTCCATGATGGTTAAATTCAAGACACCCCAGAGAAAGACTAGGCCCATGCACCACTCACTACCACTGGGCATAATGGTTGAAAGCTAGGCAAAATAGTTGCAGACCTAAGAACACTGCCTGCATTCAAAATGGCCCCCTGCCTCCCAGCACATGGCCAGGGCCTGCCTGTACCAGCACTCAAAATGGCCCCCACCCACATGGCCTGTCCCCATGAACACCCCAAAAAATCGAAAAACACAGAAAAATCAGCACAATCCCATGCCATCCATGCCCTCCATGATGTTTAAATTCAAGACACCCCACAGAAAGACTAGGCCCATGCACCACTCACTACCCCTGGTCAAAAGGCCCCAACAACAGCCCAAAAATCGAAAAACACAGAAAAATCAGCACAATCCCATGCCATCCATGCCCTCCATGATGTTTAAATTCAAGACACCCCACAGAAAGACTAGGCCCATGCACCACTCACTACCCCTGGTCAAAAGGCGACAACAACAGGCCGAAAAATCGAAAAACACAGAAAAATCAGCACAATCCCATGCCATCCATGCCCTCCATGATGTTTAAATTCAAGACACCCCACAGAAAGACTAGGCCCATGCACCACTCACTACCCCTTGTCAAAAGGCCACAACAACAGCCTAAAAAATAAAAAAACACAGAAAAATCAGCACAATCCCATGCCATCCATGCCCTCCATGATGTTTAAATTCAAGACACCCCACAGAAAGACTAGGCCCATGCACCACTCACTACCCCTGGTCAAAAGGCCCCAACAACAGCCCAAAAATCGAAAATTCCAAAGTTGTAGTTGCAGCAACTGTAATGCCCCAAACAAGCTTACTTGTGAAATTTCTAATCCAAAAGTGATCCAAAGAAAGTCAAAAAGGCCTCAAATCCAAATATCCAGCAGCCTCCACAGAAAGTAATCCTTCAAGGTCAAGAATCCGAATAAAAGTGACCAGCACATGAAGAAAGCACTGGGAGGAGCCTGCTGGACAGGAACAGGAAGTTGGAGACTGTGGGGCACTTCCTCCCCCCCCCCCAAAAATGGACTCCTTGCAAAAAAAAGTGCAGGCAAATGTCAACCTGAGGAGTTATTCTGATAAAAATCATCATTTTCAGAAGGTTTATGCTGCTTGCTGGTGGATTTCTTGTGCAGAATTTCAAATTTTGTAATTTCGCGAGTGCGAGATTGTTGCTGCTCGCCGCATCTACGTGTTCGCAATTGCGAACTCTCGCGATGCGTGCTGTGCAAGGTGGCAAGCTGCGATTACGTAATCGCGGTCGCCAAACTCCCACGGGATCCCGCAGCAAGAACCAAAATGGCGCAGCACTCGCAAAATATCGAGAAAAACAACTCGGCAAATGCTGAATGACGGTAAGTGAACGCCGCACGCTGCAAAATTGTATCACCAAGAAAAAAAAATCCGCTGCGTGCGAATTTGCGGATTTTCGGTAAATTCGCGAGCGTTCGCGAATTGCGAATTTACCGAAAATCCGCAAAATCCGCGAGCGGAACGGATTTTCCGCCCATGTTTAATCGTATGAAAGGCTTTACTTTTTTGACAACTATGGATTGTATGCAGTAAAACCCAACTTACAATGTAAGAAAAAAATGATATGTCCCGGAATGAAGCATTGTGGTAAATGAAAAGCCAGGACCAGCCCCGTTGCTGCAGATGGAATTAAGTAGGCATCTAGTACTACAGAAAGAGCAGGTATTTTGTCGTTACTTTTTAGAAATATGTGTATATTTATGAGAGTTGTGTAATTTTTATATGTGCTGCATAAAAGGTGTGCTCATGTGATGTGCTGGCTGATGGGGAATAGTATGAGTGAGTGCAGCGTTTAGTGTAGTGTGAGTGAGTGCAGAATGAATGTTGGGAGTGTAGGGTAAAAAATGTGCTGAATGTGCAGACAAATGGGCCTGGCTCAGGGGGGGTGAGGTAGTCGCTGGAGTGTGTGTCCTCGGTGTGGGTGGGTCTCGGTGGTGTTGGCACAACCTGGGGGTGGGAGGGGGAACAGTTGGGGTACTGGGGGTGTTATTCTTTATAATACTCATGGTATTGCGTGTTTTGTTTTCTCCACAAAAAGGTCAATTGCTGCCATATAACTATGTGATGTGATACTGCTGTAGACTCTGGTGTGCAGAGTCATGCGCTCTTTGTGCAACTTGACAAATAAAGTTATTTTTTTTTAAAACAACAACAAATGGCAGATTTTTCTCTTGGAAAGGTCCCAACCTTACTTGAGATATGCATTTTCATGAAATTGGGCACTCGGGTGGAGGTACTGGAACTGGTAGAGAAAAAACATAAAGCTCCTTAACCAGTTTACAAAGGCATTTAAATTATATTTTAAAGATCTGTGAAAAACTTGGGTAAGGCAAAATAAGACGCCAAACACCGCTCAACTGAGATCATAGCAGCCCAGACAACGACTGTGAGTGTGTGTCTTGGAAGCTGCATCAACACGACGGGGATGGGAGGGGGGCAGCCCCCCACCTCGGGAATCATTGAACCGTTGAGAAGAACTCCAACTTGCCGTTGCCCTCTTGGGCTCTCGTCTGGACTATTGCAATGCGCTGTATGCTGGACTGAATAAAAGTCAGCTACAGCGCTTGCAGGAGGTCCAGAACGCAGCAGACAGATTCGTTTTGGATCTACCCTGACGTGCCTTTGCCACCTCTGCCCGGAAGCAGCTTCATTGGCTTCCTGTTGTGGACCGTATCCTTTTTAAGACCATGTGTATGGTCTACAAGGCTTTAGCTAAAAAAAGCCCTACTGGCATTGGATCTATTTTGTCCCATTACAATCCTGGCAAGAACCTTCGCTCCTCAAACAGACTTCTTCTCTCTGTTCCGCGTATCCGGAAAACCAGATGGGGGGTAAAGCTTTTTCCAATCTGGCCCCAAAGTGGTGGAATGCTCTCCCTCTTGAACTAAGGTCTCTCCCCACTTTACAATCTTTTAGATCTACCCTGAAGACCCATCTCTTTGTACGCGCGTACCTGTACTGGTGCTTTGCATTTTTGATCTTTTTAATAGGCGCCTTGACACCTTCGGGTTTAGTTTGCGCGATACAAATTGCATAGTAAATAAATAAAATAAGGACTTACTTTGGGCCTAATTATAGCAAATGTTCCCAGTCTGTGCGTTTTTTATTTGTTTTATTTCCATTCACATTTATCTATGTTAACTGCAACAGTGTTGCTTGTAACCACACACTCACTTTCTGTTCTTTTAAAGTCTTGTATTTGTAAATGGAAAATGTGCATTCTCGCTTGGACGGTGGTAGGGGTATTGAAACAACGAAACACAGGCCCTGATAAAATATATATATAAGTTAAAAACCCTACTTGCCAGAGGGTTGGAATTAAAATTGTACTTGCTTAGAGTCTTCCAAAGCTTCTATCTGATTTGTTTTAAGTTTTAAGCTTGTTAAGATTACATGAAACATCCACATTCACATTTAACAGTCGACTATGCATTGCCGTCCTAATGTGTGGCCCTCTCAGTGCATATGTTGAGACAAGGCGAGTTACACAGCTCCCTCGTGAGACAGCAAGGTCTGAGATGTTTACGACGCGCTTCAGCTAATTTAGGACAGAAGTGAAAAAGCAGCAGCAATTTCTCCATGTGTTTCTTAACAAGCATTTACAATGCAATGGTCTCGGCATTATTAAAAGTAGAGCTGTTGGCATTGCTCATGACATTTTTTTTTTAAATCATAAATAAATGGCATTGTCATTTACATTGTCAACAGCTTAATCGTTAAATACATGGCATTGTCATTTACAATGCCAATAGCTTAATAGCTCGCATATGCATGACCTATTGCATTTACACCCACACAGAGCCACAGACACACACACAGAGCCACACACACACAGAGCCACACACACACAGAGCCTCACACAGAGAGCCACACACACAGAGCCACACACACAGAGCCACACACACACAGAGCCACACACACACAGAGCTACACACACACAGAGCTACACACACACACCCAGAGCCACACACACCCAGAGCCACACACACACTTAGAGCCACACACACACACCCAGAGCTACACACACACACACCCAGAGCTACACACTCACACGCCCAGAGCCACACTCACACGCCCAGAGCCACACTCACACGCCCAGAGCCACACTCACACACCCAGAGCCACACTCACACACCCAGAGCCACACTCACACACCCAGAGCCACACACACCCAGAGCCATACACACCCAGAGCCATACACACCCAGAGCCACACACACCCAGAGCCACACACACCCAGAGGCACATACACACACGAGAGAGCAAGCACAGCGAGGGGGCAGGGAAGCAAGCGCAGCGAGGGGGCAGGGAAGCAAGCACAGCCAGGGGGCAGGGAATCAAGCAAAGCCAGGGGGCAGGGAAGCAAGCACAGCCAGGAGGCAGGGAAGCAAGCACAGCCAGGGGGCAGGGGAGCAAGCACAGCCAGGGGGCAGGAGAGCAATAACAGCCAGGTGCAGGGAAGCAAGCACAGCCAGGGGGCAGGGAAGCAAGCACAGTCAGGGGGCAGGGAAGCAAGCACAGCCAGGGGGCAGGGGAGCAAGCACAGCCAGGGGGCAGGGGAAGCAAGCACAGCCAGGGGGCAGGGAAGCAAGCACAGCCAGGGGGCAGGGAAGCAAGCACAGCCAGGGGGCAGGAAAGCAAGCACAGCCAGGGGGCAGGGAAGCAAGCACAGCCAGGGGGCAGGGAAGCAAGCACAGCCATCGGGCAGGGGAGCAAGCACAGCCAGGGGGCAGGAGAGCAAGCACAGCCAGGGGGCAGGGGAGTAAGCACAGCTAGGGGGCAGGGAAGCAAGCACAGCCAGGGGGCAGCTGCCAGCAGAGGTTCGTTTGGCCAGAGATCTCCCGCTCTGGCTCTGTGAAAGGCCTAATATCTGGCAGAAGATCTACTTCTTGATCTCATGGAACTCAACAAGTCTGCCTTCCCGACAGCGAACCTACCCAGACATCCAACTGCACCAATGCTAAGTACTACAACTAAGGCTACGTCATCCGCCCAGAACCTCAAGATTCATAAAAGCGGTTCAACATGCTTTAGATCATCAATCCGAGCACACAAGTGGATAAAACACAAATCACACACTATCTATCTCAGAATGATCACTTTGACACACAAGTGCCAGCTGCCAACAACCTGGTCACTGTGTCTAACAATAAACTATCCCCATCTTCATGCCAAATCCACAAGCCTTGAAACAGCATACACGAAAAACCACAAAACCTTGTGTGTACAACACTGTCCGTAATTAATGTAAGCTGGAGTTGCCAAGCTATTAGGACAGAAGCACATGTCCCGTAGTAGACAATATTACTCAAACAGAAGAATAAGTTTTATAATTGTGTTCCTGATTGACACTTCTGCTAGCCAAACTTATTATTGGCTTGTCAGGGAAGAGATTTTGGGAGTTATGAGAGAGAGAGAGAGAGAGAGAGAGTCTCTTTAGCACTCTCTGAGTTTTGGTGTGTATGTGTGTGGCTGTTTTTTTCATAAGATTGCTGTTCGAATAATGAGGGTGAGAGGAATGTGAGGGAAACAGTTCGAGAAAAAATGGATGAATCATAGCAGAAATTTAGGCCACAAGAAATGTATGGCAACGGAGGACCGACCACCTTGTGTGGCAGGATGACCTAAATTATGTGGCATGCCACTGGCAGCATCATGTGTGGCACTTTTCTTTTTTTATAGTAACTTTAAATCTGTGAGTAAGAAACAAAGTTTTTGGTTATGATATGCAAATTAAGCCCTTGGGGGTTAATGCTGTGCTCAATCTGGCCCCTTATTTATTTTTTTTATGACACAGGAATGTCAGAGTCCCGCCACAACAAAATGTTCTTGTTGTGGTCGGCCAATCAGGCTGACTTTTCCCCTTTAAATTAGACAATTCCGAGCATATCTGGACAAAAAGAATTCTCAAAAACAGCAGAAAAGATTTTCACAAAATCTCAAAAAGCACACTAAGTAAGGGTCGAACAATGTGTCAAATCGGGATCAGCCGTTTTTTCTGTACCAGAGAGTGAAGTTTCCTATTGAAATCAGCATGGGAAATAGCACTTTTTTAATCCCCCCTCTCCCCGGCTCCCACTTGACGGTTTAGCATGAAACTTTCCATTAAAGAGCCAGAGGTGGGTGAACTTTTTTTGTGCACATTTGTGAAAGGGTGGCTAAGTTATTAGCAAAACAGAAAAAACTCTTCCTATAGAAACTAACCTGACTAATTGCACAGTCGCAACTGCCACTATGTGTGTATATATGAGCAAGCAAGCAGATGTGCAGGGCCCCCCTCTTACTCCCATACACAGCATGGCCTACTACTGGACATAGGCGCTAGCGACCTATCTTCTCACATCCGGGCTGCACGTATGCTGTCACTACAGCACTTCCCTCCCATAGCTCCTCCAGGCAAAGCTACACAGACCGTTTCAAATGCCCATAGCAACTCGCATCCACCTCTCTGCTTTCTGCGTGCACTGCTAGGTCTGCTGCAATCATTGTCGTTTGAGGCATGGGCAAAGTGGACTCTGACCTAGGGCTCCAGTCAGGCGTGCAACACCCATTGGGCTCACCGGGCTTCAGCCCCCCCCCGTCGCCTCCTCTGCCCGGGCTAAGATTACACGCACTGAAATGGTGCAAGATAGCATCCGATCGGAGAATGATTTTTTCAATGCTTTCTGAGAGGCCCAGCAGCCCGAGCCAGCCAGCCTCTGCTTCAGTGAGTGACCTCCTGCCCCCACCTCTTGTTTTCCTTTACGGTGGCGCCGCGAGGTGAAATCCTTGCCTGAAGGCAGGGATTTCACTTAAGCACTTGATCGCTTGTGAGCATGGGGTGTGAAGTGCACAGCAGGGGGAAAGGGCTGGCCAGTTAAGGTGATGCTTTTCCTTTGTAAAGGAATTTCTGCTGGCGTCATAGCCCATGGGGTGCTGTCTGTGCACTTGTATAGATGTGTATTTCATACAAGTGCGCAGACAGCAACCCCTGGGCTATGACGCCAGCAGGAATTAATTTACAAAGGAAAAGCTTCACCTGCACTGGCCATCCCTTTCCCCCTGTTGTCAGGCAGCAGTTTTTTGTGTAAGTTCCAGTAACTTTAATGCATTTTTCAGCACAGCATTACATACTGCCTACATATCTAGGGGCCATATGTATCAAGCCATTTAGCATTCGCAAAGGCCGAAATTCTGCGAATTTCGGCCTTTGCGAATGCTAAATACCTAAATGGTATGTATCAAACATTTTTGCATCAAAATAAGGAATCGCAAAAATTGCTATTCCTTATTTTGCGATTGCACTTAAGGAATCGCAAATTTTGCGATTC
Organism: Lissotriton vulgaris; assembly: GCF_964263255.1. Taxonomy (NCBI): domain Eukaryota; kingdom Metazoa; phylum Chordata; class Amphibia; order Caudata; family Salamandridae; genus Lissotriton; species Lissotriton vulgaris. The sequence goes on along the minus strand of NW_028250920.1, from coordinate 16,513 downwards.
CTTAAATGCAATGTATCAGAGAAAAAAAAGAAAAAAATGCCATTAAGGAATCGCAAATTGCCACCAACTTCCAGTTGGTGGTAATTTGCGAATTCTTTTAATAATGCTTTTTTCAAACAAACCAAAGGTGCCATATGACGCCCATACATGCCCTTAGGGCATGTATGTGCGCCATATGCCCCCAAATGTCTTTTTCAGGGGTGCAGCAGGGTGTTCTTGAGACACCCCTGCACCCTTGAAAAAATTCCTAATTTGCGATTAGCTAATTGCTAATCGCAAATTGCCCCTTCATTCCTATGGGCCTCCTGGCCCATAGAAATTAATGGGTAATTTGCAATTAGCAATTTGCTAATCGCAAATTAGGAATGGTAAGGAATCGCTATATAAAAGCGATTTTGTTCATACATACCATTTTGCATTTCCAAAATAGCGATTCCTTAAAATTCGCTATTTTGGAAATGCAAATTGGTTTGATGATACATATGGCCCAAATTGAGAATGTCTTCCCATTCATTCCTATAGGCCTCTAGGCCCATAGGAATGAATGGAGAGGGTTTCCGTAATTGTGAATCGCACTTTGCGATTCACAATTATGGAATATGTAGGATTCACAATTTTTTTTGCAAATCCTACATACATCTCGTTTTGCCATTCTCAAATAGCGATTCTCTAAAATTTGCTATTTGAGAATAGCAAAACCAAACTTTCATACATATGCCCCTTGGTTACTGTGAATGTTGTTCTTGACTTACATACATAGAAACGTCAAAGAGGACAGTCCCCTCCAAATATGCAAATGTAGTGTAAGTTTGTAGTGTTCATTTTTTTTTGGGGTGCTAGTGGGTAATTTTAGAGTTCAGGGTGGGTGTGGGTTTTAGGGTGCCAGGGAGTAATTTTATGGTTCAGGGTGGGTTACGGGTGGGTTACGGATTGGCGTGCCAGGGGGTAATTTTAGGGTTCTGAGCGGGTATGTGTTTTGGTGTGCCAGGGGTAATTTTAGGGTTCAGGGCAGGTGTGCGTTTTGGGGTGTCAGGGGGCAATTTTAGGGTTCAGGGTGGGTATGGGTTATGGGGTGCCAGGGGGGAATTTATGGTTCAGGGTGGGTATGGGTTATGGGGTGCCGGGGGGAATTTATGGTTCAGCATGGGTATGGGTTTTAGGGTGCCAGGGGTAATTTTAGGGTTTAGGGCAGGTGTGGGTTTTGGGATGTCAGGGGGCTATTTTAGGGTTCAGGGTGGGTATGGGGTGCCAGGGGACATTTTAGGGTTCAGCGTGGGTATGTGTTCTGGTGTGCAAGGGGTAATTTTAGGGTTCAGGGCAGGTGTGGGTTTTGGGATGTCAGGGGGCTATTTTAGGGTTTAGGGTGGGTATGGGGTGCCAGGGGACATTTTAGGGTTCAGCGTGGGTATGTGTTTTGGTGTGCCAGGGGTAATTTTAGGGTTCAGGGCAGGTGTGGGTTTTGGGGTGTCAGGGGGAAATTTATGGTTCAGGGTGGGTATAGGTTATGGGGTGCCGGGGGGAATTTATGGTTCAGCATGGGTATGGGTTTTGGGGTGCCAGGGGTAATTTTAAGGTTTAGGGCAGGTGTGGGTTTTGGGATGTCAGGGGGCTATTTTAGGGTTCAGGGTGGGTATGGGGTGCCAGGGGACATTTTAGGGTTCAGCGTGGGTATGTGTTTTGGTGTGAAAGGGGTAATTTTAGGGTCCAGGGCAGGTGTGGGTTTTGGGGTGTCAGGGGGCAATTTTAGGGTTCAGGGTGGGTATAGGTTATGGGGTGCCAGCGGGGAATTTATGGTTCAGGGTGGGTATGGGTTTTGGTGTGCCAGGGGTAATTTTAGGGTTCATGGGTATGGGGTTTGGGGTGCCAGGGGTAATTGTAAGGTTCAGGGTGGGTGTGGGTTTTGAGGTGCCATGGGATTAATTTTAGGGTTCAGCCTGGGTATGTGTTTTATAGTGCCAGGGGTAATTTTAGGGTTTAGGGCAGGTGTGGGTTTGGGATGTCAGGGGGCTATTTTAGGGTTCATGGTGGGTATGGGTTATGGGGTGCCAGATGGGAATTTATGGTTCAGCATGGGTATGGGTTTTGGGGTGCCTGGGGTAATTTTAAGGTTCAGGGTGGGTTTGGATTTTGGGGGGCAAGGGGGAATTTATGGTTCAGCATGGGTATGGTTTCTGGGGTGCCAGGGGTAATCTAAGGTTCAGGGCGGGTATGGGTTTTGGGGCTCCAGGGGGGTGATTTTAGAGTTCAGGGTGGTATTGGGTTTTGGGGTGCCAGGGGGTAATTTTAGGGTGTGGGGTGGGTATGGGTTTTGGGGTGCCGGGGAGGGATAATTTTAGGGATAGGATGGGTATGGGTTTTGGGGTGCCAGGGGTAATTACAGATTTCAGGGCGGGTATGGGTTTTAGGGTGTGAAGGGGTTAATTTTAGGGTTCAGCGTGGGTATGTGTTTTGGTGTGCCAGGGGTAATTTTAAGATTCAGGGTGAGTATGGGTTTTGGGGGGCAATGCATCAAACTAACAAAAATGTGTGCTTTAATTGTTGTCCAGTTTCAAATGTAGAATTCACCACATTTTTTTCTCAGCTTGACCTGAGCATTAACCGATCCTGATTATCTGCCATTTTAGCTCCGCCCCATTGATTTACATTAGCCACGCCCCTTCCTCTGCCATGTTAGCCCCCCCCGAAATTAAGACCTAGTTGCGCCCCTGGCTCCAGTCATTCGGGGGACCCCAGATAAAGCTAGCTTTGTTCTGCGGGGAGTCTTGCCCTGATGACACTGTTATGCACCCCCCTCGACCTAAAAATTAAAGGAACCAGAATACATAAGTGAAGAAAGATGCAACACTTTTTGAAAACAAAAAGGCATGTGAATTGCACATCCAGATTCCCTGAACTGCCTGTGATAATTATATCTCTGTAGCCATCTGGGGGAGAAATTGTGCAGCAAAACATAATGCTTTGCTCCAATAAGTTTTTAAAGATTTCTTGGAGGGGGTTATCCGCCAGCACTCCTGTTGACAGCCCAGACTTGGAAGGCACAACTTGAGAGTAATGGAATATTTATTTCACTGTTGTCCTTTCAGAACCGCTGCATTGTTGGCAAATGTATATGGACATTGTGCTGCAAAAAGCACTATTGGGCCAGATTTTTTCCCCAGAAGAGAATGTCTTTGAAATCCGCTGAGAACATTGTGCGCTGATAAGTATGCCCCGTCATCACTTTCAAAGTTATTGGCCCTTAATGCATAAAGAGTTTGCATGAACATCGAGTCGAAGCATGTCACTTTCAGGTTATACACTTCTCTCACCGCCAGGAGCAAACATTTACCAACATACCGCAGAAATTAACTATGGCACTGAAGTGCTTTAGCGTCATGTATCCTTACTTTGAGGGGGTTTAGGTTATACATTGAAGTCTACAAAAATAGCGTCTTGGAAGTGAACATCAGAACCAGTGCAGGACTGGACCATGATTACACTTTTGAAACTCCAAAGACCTGAGAAATCAGTACTGGGGAGTACGCCCGTAAATGTGCGCTCCCTGTTTACTTGAAAACACGACAACTAAACACGACCACAAAAGTCCATTTTTAGCTGTGTCAAAAAAGCATGATACCATTGTTTGTGTCGTTAAATGTTTCCCCTAATGTGCCCACCCAATCTCTTAATCTCTCCGTGGTACCCCTTGCCCCTCCCCTTCCTGGATGCCTGTGGAGGTGTGAAACAGGAGGAGCCTCCCCTCCCCCATGTGGGAAGTTACACTTGCGCCCAGCAATGAACGCCGGGCACAACAATTATAAACATTTTCCACTACATACTTCTGAGGTAGCATTCTCGTAGCTGCAGTCAGCCACGTCATTAGCAATGAGCATTATAGAGCATTCCTGGGAAACGCGGACCCCACAAAGGAACCAGTAAATGCAGATGGTCTGTGAAATGCATCCCTTCAAATAATGGCGGCATTGACTGAGTGAAAGGCTCGTACCGCAAATGACTGGTCTCCGTTTATGGGCTCGTTCCAATAAATCCTGTCAGGGCCCCTTGTATTTCCAATATCTTGGATTTCCGTGACCGCCAGTAAACTTTTCTCCCTGACCTCGCGGGAAGGCCACTCACACAGCACATCTGCACCGCTCTCATTGCGAATAATCAGTCCTTCATGGCATCTTTAACTGAGACACAGGAGCGCCCAACCCCCTCGCGCCCCCCCCCGCCCAGCAGGCTCTGATGCTGTCAGCCGAGCAGGCCGGGTGATGCATGAGATGGCCGCGCGGCAGGACGCAGGCCTCGCCAAGCACTGTACATGCAGCAGGAGTCCTGCTTTATCTAATCCCGAGGCCTCCGCGGGGAGGGCACCATTTGACGCCCCCCTCATACACCTGTAGAGACTGGCAGAAGCATAGCCAGATGCGCATTTACATGAAACGCAGCCTCCCGGGGGAATAATAACACCCCCTCTCTGTTTTGTGAGTGTTAAGGGGTTTCCTCGCGCAGTAGAAATGTTTTCTTTTAATTAGGGAACATAAAGCACTCTTTCAGATGTGCCTATGTCCAGCAAACCCCCTGTCTCCCATGATAGCAATCCTACTCCATTCTGGAATTGAGTGTTTGCTTCTAAAGGCTGCTAGTATTATGCTCCCTGGGCAATCTGTATTACGCCTGACGTATCTGTGTTGCTGCAGTACTTATCATAGGCAGAGGTTAGTTATTTATTTATTTATCCATGGCTCCAAGAGACCGTGCAAATTAAAATAGTTGGCCTGGTGTAAATAAAGCAAAGGAGAGCAGGCGTAAGGAGTGACGCACCACGTTAAGTATGGGCAGTCCCTGTGCATTGCAGGAGTTGCGTTGCGCTTGCGATGCAACTCCAGCAATGGGCCGCCCATACGCCACAAGATGCGTCACACATCTTCCCTTCCTTGCACCATGGTGCGCCGCATTGTAAATGCGGCGCATCTGTGATGGCGGAAGGAGAGGATTGCATGACGCATCTGTTCTGGCGCATCCCTGCTGATTTGCAGAGATGTGTCAGAACAGGTAAATATGCCCCTAAGTGATTTGCCCAGAATTACAGGATGTTGAGTGAACGCTGAGCCTCGAACCTGAGTCTCCAGATGCAAGGTGGCTGGAGGCAGCTCCCAGGCATCATCTCCATTGTTTAATTTGCTTTCAGTTGTACTGCCTTTGTAAAATGTGGAACTACAAGTACCAGAATGCAAAGTGAATGCAGCAGGCGATGAGTTAATCAGACAATGCAGACATGCATTTGTGTATGACAGAGCACAAACGTAGCTAGAAGTCATAGGAGCGTTTCCTTTTCGCCAAGGATGGTTTAATTTTTGATGGGCGTGGAGGTTGCTGACTAGAGTGTAACGACCGGATTCTCACCAACCGTGGCTAACCCAGTCGTCACGTAACAACACTCTTGTCAGGCCACTATTTACAAGATATCTAGAATGCTCACCTGAGAAAGTGAAAATAAGCTATTTACAAACCTGTATAATCAAAGATACCACTAACATCTAATGGATTTCATATTTTATCCTACAATTACCTCCTCTTATATTCTTTAACGTCTCCCGACGATATCTTTTTTTAAAAAAACCTTTATTAAATGAATGCACAGTACACAGCATCTGCCTACAACCCAAACGGGCCGGCCGCTATGACATCACAGTGAATCATGAACTACGGTACATTGCAGAGAAGCCAAAAATCAATGCAGTACGGTGCAATGGTATAGACATCATATAAAGGATACAGAAGGTTCAATTTTATAATTTTGTCGAAATTCAAACAAACAACAAGACACTCACATGGTGGCAACAATATCTAGTCCATGGGGGGGTAGGGACGGGCGAAAATCAATATATGCGAATGGAACCAGTTCCGTATGGGGCGGGGAGACAATGAAAGAAAGTCGACGAAAGGGATGCTAATCAAAGGGAACATCAATTACGGGGATGAGGGAGTAGTGTCAGTATAATCGAGTGGTGGGGTACAAATGTCTCCCCGGTATTCATTCCACTGCGCCCATATTCTTCCCCATTTCTTAGGACGACCCCGAGCCTCATAGACTGTTTTTTCCCAAAACATGCACCAGTCCATGTTATCTTTCCAAGCATTTACTCCCGGCGGTCTGTGGGAGCCCCAAAGTTGTGCAATGTCTCTTTTAGCAATCATGTTGCCTAAGGTGACCCAGAAGGTCTGGGCGGTCGTACAATCCGTGGGTTCCCACACATTAAGCAGGCAGCGTCTCGCCTCAGGAAGGAGGGGGACACCAGTATCCCGACGATATCTTTAACGTCACCCGACGATATTTTTAACGTCACCCGACGATATCTTTAACGTCACCCGACGATATCTTTAACGTCACACGACGATATCTTTAATGTCACCCGACGATATCTTTAACGTCACCCGACGATGTCTTTGACGTCACCTGACGATGTCTTTAACGTCACCCGACAATATACACTAATGGGGATACTAATGGGGATTCACCTTTAAGAGTTATTTCCCAAATGAAGTTCACACTCTCCCCTCATCATCAGTTACCTTTGCAGAAGGGCATATCCCATCCTTCTGTATGTCAGCACCTGGTTAAAAGGAAAGGTTAATCTCATTCATGAAAACAACATTCAAAGATATTTATCATTAAATCTTTATTCCACAATTAAGCATGGTAGAATGAGCAAAAGACACATGAATTAAGTTAGTCGCTACCTATAACCTAAAAAGGGAATAAAAATGAATGGTTAGATATATTCTACACTAAGCTCAGAACGCCTCACCTTAGACGTGTGTCTTTCCATTTCAGCAGCGGAGCTGATCCCTCTCTCTCGCTTTGTCTTTACTCGGGACTCTGCTCTCCCTCTATGGCTCACGAATACACGTCTGCACCGCTACGCCCCATCTACGCTGCCATGGTTCCGGAATACTCGAACCCTCTTCTGGACTTAGTCTCTGCCACTACTGTATGATGTCACTACAGGATTCTCAATCACTTTCCTTCTTCGTTTCAGGATTTCATTTAGCTGATGGTATCAGTCACTATGCACCAGCCTTTGGACCAACTTCTTCTGTCTACTCCACATGCTGCTCTCTCTCTTCTCTCTACTTGCTCCTTGATAATATAGAGCTTACTTTCTCTATGGAAAATTCCGGTATTAGGCTGACTCCCACCAAATTCCTGTACCAGTCCCCAGCTCCCTTCGCCTTCCACAGTGGCCACCTGCGTATTGCGTCTAGAGCTGGGGAGACAAACAGGTTCCTTTGATAAGGGCCAGTCTTGACCGGTTCCTCACTAGCGAATAACAGGATGAATTCTAAACACTAACTTTACCCTGCAAGCACCTCGGACAGTCGAGGCAGAAATACAAAATGGCTTCCCTCTAGCTTTCGGGCCTGTAGGCCCAAGAAGACAGAAAAAGGCACTAAACCCTGTCAAAGCGCATAGTTAAGCCCTACAAATAAACGCAAATGCAACTAGGACTGAGATGGTATTGGATTATAGTCACCACCAGTCTGAAAATAGACTAAAATTACCCTGTCGCTACATTAGAGTTACATTTGGACACGGATTCAGATGTCTGGGGTGGGGTAATATTTTGACCCCAGCCCACATAAACGATCAGTTTCCTGCAAAAATATCGAAATATTATCAATTGAAAGGACCTTTTGTGAGGACATGCAAAAAGGAGCATAAATGATAGAAAGCCCTGATGATGAACGAAACGTGTTGGCTGTAATCCTTGGCTGTTTTTATGGTAAATATATAAAGAATTAGGGTTGGTTGTAGAGCACCACAATTTAAAATTGAAGAGAAATGTGTTGAGGTGCGTGCCCAGGGTTCCGCCGTTGTGAGTGTGAGTATACCGACTTTGCAGACATGTGTGTGCATATGCCGTAGTGCGATCTTAGCTAGAAGTCATCAGAGCGTTTCCTTTTTGCCAAGGATGAATTCCTTGGAAGTGTGGAGCTGGGTGGATGTTAATCGTACTGGAGGATATGCTCGAGGATTGGGTGGAATAACTGCTAAGCCAGAAGACAGGATTGGCCATTATTGTAGGATGTATGATGGTACAACGCGGTAGAAAACACTGCAGTACCATCACAACGCAGGTTTTAAAACGCAAGTCGTTACCACGACTTGTGCTGTAGGGTGCTGGACTTAGGAATAGTAAAATTTACTATTCCAACACCAGCCTACGTACAGTAGGGAAGGTGTTGGAATAGTGAATCTACTATTCCTTAGTCTAGAGCGCCTTCCAGTGCAAGTCGTGGTTACGACTTGCGTTGTAAAACCCGCGTTGTAATGGCACTGCGGTGTAAGTACCGCGTCGTAATGGGTGTTTACCTAATTGTATGATGTGATGACAGCCAGCTGATTGAGGCAGAACGTTTATGACTGACAGCAGGGGGAACTATCAGAAACTATTTTGTATGGACAGTCATTGAAGTGCCTTAATAATAGTATGGGGGCTGTGATGCTGTGCTTAATGGTGATGGGGGAAGTGAGTGAATGGGGTCAATGGCGTAATTATTTTTTACTTGTATTGGTCTTTCACCTTCAGGCAGCTTCATATTAAATAAGGCATATCTTAAATGTAAAATGAATTCAAGTTAAGTTAATCAGTGGGAAATGCACTTTCGTACTTTATGAAACCTCTAGTAGTTAATGCACTGCATAGAACTTTGTCTGCAGCCAGAGAACCACAGAGCGGAAAGAATCCTGGTTGGTGCAGTCAAGAATAGTGACTTGTGTATGTTTAGTGCTGCAAAGTCCCAGTCTGTGACAGAAAGACCTTAAAGTCATGTATGAGGTCCCTGTTTGATACTTGTAGACGGTTTTTCTTCTCGTCTTGGGGGTTTCTTCACTTTGTACCCTTATCTGGGGATCTAGGGATATTCCTTTTTGCAAGGTTTTCTTGTAAAACCGGAGCGATCAACACGTCCTCTCTCCCGTAGGTTCCGTCTACAAGTATCAAACAGGGACTTTAAGGTCAAACCCAAGCCAATAACTCTAAGTGACCCGGCGCAGATTTAAAGTCGCAACATTGGAACTAGACACAAGAGATATTATTCTCCCCGTTTTAAAGAAATTGAGAAATACACATACCATTATTACCCACGAAGAGGATCCACTGTCGTTTAATCCTCAAGGGTGCGGAATCTTAAAAGATACAAGATCCATGATAACAAAAAATCAAAATGAAGAAATATGGTTTTTAAGTAAAAGTTTGTCCTGAAGAAGGCGTTAAAACAGTTTAAAGCACCGAAACGCGTCGACAAAGGACTTTCTTCTGTCTCTTTATATTTGATGTCATGATGTTATGAAATTTTATTGTGTGAATATCATTCTGTATTGATTATTTTTAATTTGAGTTGGAACAACTACAGTGATTATTGTATGTATTAGATAATTATTCTTTGATGATATGTTTTAAAAAAATGTTATGAAATAAATGAATTTATACGTTTTTAATATAATCAAAATAAATTTTGAGAGATAAAAGCAACCCCAGTTTTGTGCAGATATAATTATCTGTGTCAAGATTGAACACTAAAAGTTAAATTAGTGTGTAGACCTTGGGGTCACAAATAGAAAGTGAGTAACACAGAAAGGAAGTCTCTTTTTTGTTGTTTCATACCCAGTCCTTCCTGGTATTCTGGGAAACTCTCTCTTTTGAAAATATTTGCAGATTAACCAGTTGTGCACCTTTACATTTCTTTCATGCAGCAGGCACCCTGACAAGAAGACTGCACATCGACCGAGCAAGATAGCGTGGGGAGACAATAGTAGGCGCCGAGGGGGCCCCCGACTTCGCCTGCTTTCTTCAACCATTTTGCCCCTGGTCTGCTGCACTGATGCCCTACTATTCTGAGAAGGATACATCCTACCGGTATGCACCTGTTACAACGCATTTTTTACTCCGCACTACCACTACAACGCAGGCATTACAACGCATACCGTTACAACGCATGGCGCTGGGGGGCGCTCTAGGATAAGAGGTAAGTTTAATTTACTATCCAACACCTTCCCTAGGGTCCACGGGGACTGGAGTTAGAATAGTAAATTATACTTACCACTATCCAGCACCCCAAAGCGCTATGCGTTGTAGCGGTATGCGTTGTAAATACCGCGTTGTAATGGTATGCGGAGTAAAAGTATGCGTTGTAACGACATACATCCCATCCTACCTTTCCTTTTTCCAGTTCCCTCCAGGCAAGTGGGCAGTGGCCTCGGGCTCCAGGGAGTGGACACAGGTTCAAGGGGTTTCCTCAAGGGAGGGATGGAAAAAGGGGCCTGCTTTTTATATACCTTAACTGTGCACGGTGCTCGCCCTATTGCTCCTGCCTTCGGATGAATCACCTTCCCTGAGATCAACAATTTTCCCACGCCCTACGCCCCAGATGCAGGATCCTCAAGTGGTTCCTTTAAGTTTGGGGTAAAAGAAGGCAGGAAAAGGCAGAACATTTCTGAGTAATATCTAGGATAGATAAATATATGACGCCATACATGGTTCGAAAGCTGGGTCCTTATTTCTGTTGATGTGGATTTGGGGCTGACTGGAAGGTTGAACGGACCTGTTGTCATCCTGGCATTCTAGCCCCACCCTGGGGTTTCTCACATCTAGATTTAGGGCCTCATTTATGAAAAGTGATGCATCGCTGCGAGAAAACACTCGCCCTAAGGGCATGTCTGTGTGCCACATGGCACACAAGCCAGAAACAGGGGTGTAACAGGGTGTCAAAGTGACACCCTGTTCCCCTTGGCAATTCAGTATTTTTAACGATTCGGTAAATACCGAATCGGTATTTGCTATTGAATTCTATGGGATTCAAGGCCCATAGGATTCAATAGCAAATACCGATTCGGTATTTACCGAATCGGTAAATACCGAATCTTACCGAATCAGTATTTTTTACCGATTTTTTACCTACATAGGTTTTACCGATTCTCAAATACCGAATCTGTAAAATTCGGTATTTAAGAATCGGTAAAACCTATTTACCTACATCAAGCCCTAGATCCATATAATTTTGTAAGTCAATATTCATATCAATACGACTGCCTTTTCTATTTGCTTATGTATTTGCTGCCCAAAGAGGGACTGACTTGTCCTCCCTGTCATGCTGGATTATTGCATGATCATTGGAGTACTTTGACTTTAAAAATATGAAATGATGACAAACTGTTTGTTTACTTTGTTGCGTGAAAAGTAAAAAAGAGCTACGGTCAACTGATAAACCAAACACGAGTTCGTTAATTTTGTGATAGCGAGTATTGGGCGGGGTACCTGAGTGCACTTACTATTGTTGAGCTGTCTGCCCCTCCCTCGTTTGCACAGCACAGGAGACTCCCTTCCCTCCACTTCAGCTGAAGCATTTCAACTCTCGGTATTACCTGTCCCGGAGGGTTGTCTTTTCACCAAAAGTAAGAGAACTGTTTTTTAAAATTAAAGTATGGGCATCCTGTGTCCCTCCGATCCCGCACACTTCATCCTAAGTGTAGGGGTAATTTCCTGCCCGACTCACAACAGAGTGTGAGATGAAGCTGCTGCTAAATGAATCTTTCAGAAGTCTTCTACAACCATTGTTTGTTTGCCCAAAAAGCTAAATATTTCTATTGATTTAAAGAGCAGCCGGCGCTTTACTAACAAACTCAAAATCCATTTACTCTTTGTTCTACGGAGTAGTAACTCCCGCTCTACCACATACTATGTGCAATTCTATCTCCTGTACCCAGTGGTCGAAGTGGGGGAAAAAAAGTAGGGGAACTGTGGGCAGAGACTCATCGGGCGGGAATAAGCAGAGGATCGGATTAGTGGGCGCAGTCGGAGGTGTGGCTAGAAATAGCAATACATACCAATTTTTAGTACGTTTGGCATTTCACTGACCAGTTACAGCTTATAACGCTATTTAATTCAAACAATCGATAAACATGTTTATTTGAGGTTTAATATATAAGTTGTTTAATTAAGCAAAAGTTACTAAACAACGTGAATTGTGTTGCTGTGAAATGGAAGGCCGTGTGTGAAGGTTGACTGGTCACCTTTCTCACCGCTGCATTTGCATGTTACACGGGGATTAATAAGGCGAAAGTTTTCCAGAGACTGTTAGTATGTGTAAAAATGTCACTGGGAGCTATGTCTGGATTCACAGGATGCTGAGTCAGTCCAGGATTCGAAGGAGGGAGTTTATTTTCCGCAGACAACCGAAGAGAAGAGGCACACGGATCTAAGAGAATACCTCATAGTACCACCATTTTTAGTCAGAGGAAGCAGCTGGCGGTGACATCACCATGGTATGCACCAGTGTGTGACGAGGGTTGGGCTGGTTGTTGGTAAAATGATCATGGGAAGGATATGAACCCGCAGTCTTTTCGGCGACGTGCCCCCGAGAGATGTCCCAGCGGACCTTACTAAAGAGGGAAAGGGTGAGGCTTCCTGCAGAGCAGCTGTACCCCTCGACTCTGTGGGGCTGTGCCCGGAAGGAGGCATGCATAGTGGGAGGTGGGCAATGTACAGGCATTGTGCCCTCACAAGAAGCGTGTGCCGTAATGCTGAAACGGTTGCAAACTGTGGACGTAACACAGTTAATTTCATATCTTCACATACCACTGAGTCACATGTAGCTTGTCTGTCTGTGACAAGACAACATAAGGCCATTGCCGAGAGCACACCCACTAGGAGAGCATCAAATTACATTAAACGTTTCAAATGAGGTCACAATTCTGAAGGGGTGGTGAGCAGGTCGGCAGAATATAAAGGCACGCGTACACACACACACGCGCACACACACACACACTCTCCCCACCACCCCATCCGCCCACAAACCCCCCAACACTCCGATGCAAGGCTGATCTTGAGTATACCACATTAGTTGTATTGGGGAGTCTGTAATACACACACATTTATTACACCTCAATCTAATGATACGTGCTATACAGTTCGTGCAAAATTATTTTGAGCTATGAAGCCCTTGGTAGCCTTTGATGATACATTTTCATTTGGTGACCTTGCAAAAATGGGATGATCGGTGTTGATGCTATTGGGTGCCTACGAGTCCCTCACCCCAGTGTAGGCGTTAGAGAGGTACAACTGACTGGCCTGGTCCGTGCAAGTGATTGCAGGCACCCTCAACGTGACCCCCATTAAGGTCGCAGCCACAGAACTAGGAAACACTGGAGTAGATGACCCTTTCTGGATGGTCACTGCCGGACAACAAATATAGGTTGACTGTAAGATAATTAGGGTGTGTGGAAAATAGAGCTTTGTAAAAGATACTCTTATTTTCTGCAATAATTATTATCTGGTCATTGCATACACCAGGCCCTGATTGCATTGAAGCTTACAGCACGAGTCTGTTCAGAACATTAACAAACCCACGAAAGAGAATTAATAATGAGTGAAGGAAAGCCAGAGACTCCAGAGAAACACATTTGGATTAATAAGAAAGAATGGTTTAAGGCAGCGGTTCGTAACCTTTTGACTTCTCTGGAACCCACCGAATCAACCCAAGCCTAAGCAATATCCACGCTGTGAACTGCTATGACATACACAAAAATACAGACATGGATATAAATCAAACAACAGAAATTATTAGCTACGTATTTCTTTCACGTCATCCTTTTGTGATCAGTGTCTATCACATGTTCATGTGTGTTCTCTCCCCGCATAAATAACTGGCAATTAAAGCACCAGTATAAATGAACTCACACATTTAAGGCATATAATCACTGCATGTTCAGTGATGCTGCATTCCTACAGCTAGTTTCCTTTACATTGTCCTGTGAGAGGCAGAAGTAAATAGATCAATAGTGCATATGCAGTACACACCTCTTATCACTATGTGCTCAGAAGAGAAGAATTAAACACTGGCCTATGTTACAAAAATATGCAACCAAAGCAGCTCTGCCCAAGCCAAAATAGCAACTGAGTGCACGCAATTTACTACAGGAATTAATACGTACCATTCAGATCACTTAAAGGTGGACTCATACATGTCAGCCACCAATTACTGAATGTTCGCTGGGATCAGTGTCTTTCTCCTGTTCACCTACATTCACACCTCATTTATTGACAATATAATGCCAGGAGGGTGCTGAAGAAGAAACACATGCAGGAGAACACTGATCACGAGTTCATGTTCAGAGGAGATCTAGGACGTGCGCAGCCCAAGACATTTAAAACAAGCATTTTCATTGCAATAGGTCTCGCATTTACGCGAGTTTAAGCTATTGGCATTGTAAATGACAATGCATTTTATTTAAGTGTTAAAGACCAAAACAAAAAAAAAGCCTTGTCATATGCAATGTCAATAGCTCAAACTCATGTAAATGCGAGACCTATTGCATTGCAAATGCTTGTCTTCTTTCCCAGCTGGCGTCCGTCAGTCTGCATTTATTTATTTATTTAGAAAGTTTTATATAGCGCAAACTTGATCCCGAAGGATATCAGAGCGCTTTACAATTTGAGGCAAAGGTAACAACTCAGAACATTAGTCTAACATGGGGAGTCTAATGGGCATTGAATCAACTAGAACAAACATAGCATTGAAGTGAAATAAAGAAAACATATTTTCGCTAACGCGGCTGGGGTGGACAGAAAAAATGAGAAAGCGTTTTTGATTCTTTTTCTACCCACTGCCTAAATTGTGCTTCACTCACAAGTCAGAGGATGTCCGTGGTCAGTTGCCCCTTCATATAATTTTTTTTGCAATAGAGTGATCTCTTCTGACGCTTTATGTATTTGCTTTTTCCTTTCTTGGTAATTTATTGTTCTTCTACACCTCTTCCCCAGCAAGATGCAAGTGATGAAACAGGCCCGACGCACCAGTAAAGCCACTTCCTGAATTTGTAGAAAAACTGAGAACATTTCTGGAAATGCTAAACCACGAAGGTTGCTGTTTCCATGCGTAAAACACTAGCCGCACTTATGCAGCCACACCTCCATGTCTGTTTGTATGTACTGCAAAATGTAGAAAACACGCAGTGGGGAATCATCGTGCAGGCATGGTGACCCCAAGACTGGCCTTTTCTTCAGACCTATCGACTTTTGACATATTTTAATATTTATTTTCGTAATTATTTATTGTATTGCTTTTGCTGTGAGACTAGCAGTTAACGACAAAGTGGTTGAAATGCTGGCATGGCACTTCCTCTTCCTGATCAGCTGACACTGCACTTTTCAAACACAGCGAATCCATCGGTTCTTGTAACATAAATGAAAATATAAAACTTATTTATATTTAATTACAAACCTGAAGGAAAGCCTGGGTTTGGACACCAAAGTATCCTCCTGGGTCCTTTCAAGTCAGCAGCGATGGATTAGAGGCACCTTCGAGTCTGCCAGGACAATGGGGCTTCCGTCCTGCACCCCTCGAAATCGAACCAACGATTCCTGATGTGACCATTGTATTGGTCACGCAGTGAGGGCAGGCAGGCAGCATCCTCACAAAATGGGGTGTGAATCAAAGGATCACAGCAGCAGCAGGGCCATCAAAGATAGCCGTTTTCGCGCTATGGCGCACTGATGGCCCGTTCAGTGTCACTTTGCAGGCCCCTAGACACAGAGGGGAAAGGGAGGAGGTCGGGGGCACTGTAGAGGCCTTCGTCGATGTGCACCACACAGACGGAAAAATGAAGTTCCAAGTACGCTTTTTAAAAAACTAGAAGTAGGGGAACGGACTAGCATAATTTTTAAAAGTAGGGGCACGCCGTGCCCTTCCGTTCCCGCCCACTTCTAACACTGACTGTACCCTTTTACTTAAGGCACCAACCACATTTCCAGCTCTCTCTCATTGGGGACTTGCAATAATCACGGGGGGGCTGCGAGGGGGGGGGGCCCGGGGGAGATAAATAAAATAAAGAAAACTTACCTGACCAGGCCCCACGTTGGCGCGGTGACTTCAACTTTTTGTACAGGAAAAGCAGCCGTGTCACTGGATTGGAGACTGGAGTGGAAAACCCTCTCAGCCAATCCCGGTGCTGCCAGCAGCACCAGGATTGACTCCGGGCATGGTTACTCCCCGCCCGCCTGCCTATTAGGAGACCAAGGTTTGAGCCTTTGCTCAACTCTCGCTCTCCTAATGGGCATGCGTCAACCAGAGCAGGCACAAGTGCGCATGAGTGGGCACGGCGAAAAAATTCACCTTCCGTCCCCACTC
This sequence comes from Lissotriton vulgaris, assembly GCF_964263255.1. Classification (NCBI taxonomy): domain Eukaryota; kingdom Metazoa; phylum Chordata; class Amphibia; order Caudata; family Salamandridae; genus Lissotriton; species Lissotriton vulgaris. The sequence goes on along the minus strand of NW_028250920.1, from coordinate 340 downwards.
ATGCGCACTTGTGCTGCTGCCTGCCCCTGCTCTTCACTCTGACAATGCATGTCAGTCAACATGACACCAGACCGCCCACCCCTTCAACTCTGAAGGGGGTGGGCGGTCTGGTGTCATGCTGACTGACATGATTGTCAGACAGTTCTCCGTGGGCGTCTCTGAACTTAAGTAAACCGAGCCAGTTTACCTAAGTTCAGAGACACCTCGCACCGAGGGAGCTGTGGGCTCGGGCGGAGGGGGCAACGCCCCAACGCCCCGAATGCACGCACCGCCATTGTATAACCACATAGGCCACATCATTATTTGCACAAATAGCTCACCTGCATAATTTAAGTCTATG
>NW_028250919.1:0-47403 GCF_964263255.1 Lissotriton vulgaris | reverse complement strand
AAATAACGACCTGCTCTCCCTCAGACCTAAAGACTTGGCTATATGTCGTAATTTGACAGTGATCAGGTTAGCGTTAAGCTTTGCTACACGCATTTCCCCTTACCTTGACTATGGTGTTCGGAAGCCACTTTGAACACACTGGCGGCCATTTTATATGAATGCGTTGCCTCGTGGCCAGCATACCCTTTGTCCTTTCTCTGTACCACTGACCACTCGAATTTGCCCAGCAACAGGCTATTTTTAGTATTGGTCAAGCTCGCACATGCGCAGTTAAATCCTCTGTACCAGTGGACAGTCATCGCTTAGGAATGTTCCTTAAACTGACCAGTGGTGTTGTAACCCCTCCTATGAGTTGGCTGTGTTCCAAAAATGACCTTATAGGTACCTAAACTGAGTAAATGTGTTCCGCCTACTTTTTATTACTGTAAACCTGTATAAAAGAGGCCTCGCACCGATGTTCGGTGTGATACTTCTTGCATTGCCGAAGGGTGTTGTAGGAATGTACCACCACCCCATGGGGTCTTAATAAACTTGTCTTTTGCATTTTCCAGTTTCCGTGCCAATATCGGTTTTATGGTGTAGCGGGTTTTGCGGAGTATGTAGGCCTGGAGAACCCAATACCACATATATGCCGTATAGCCTATGTTGGAACCTGGGATGACAGGTCACCTAGGGTAGCCTGGCCTAGGGTAGGTCACATCCACTAAAGGCACAAGTGTGAAGGTTGCAAACCACCCAGCAGTACGTTCACGCAATAGCACACAAAAATGACACTACACCAATGTATGTAAAAATATGAGCTGGTTTATAAAAATACTCTCTGTTCTCTTATTCTTAGTATTCACAAATTAGTATTATACATTCTGTCAGGAGAAATATTACTCTTAAGTCTTTGGAGAATCACAGTTAGTACTTTACTGTTTGTCTAAAAATTAACAGTAATACTTTTGAGTTGCTAAATCATAACATCACCCAGCTTCAACAGCACATTACTTTACATTAGACTCCACTTTACTGGCTTTGCCTTTACTACAGGGTTTAAATCTTTACCTCTCTTATCTGTACCTTTAGTCACAACGAGAGTGCACACCCAGTGAGAAGTGTAGGAAATACACAAGTTATTTGTTTCCACCCGTAAGCTTTATGAGGAACTTATAACTTCCCTCAAACCATAGGTACATTCAACACCGCATTAGTAGATGCTTCTTCTCTCAGGTTCTGATTAAGTTCAAATACATAAGCAATTATCGAATGGCTACTTCACTTGTTTCCTTCCTTGTCCCCCTCTGAAAAGGAAAACAGGCATCACACTCAACAGTATTGACAGGATTTCTGAATTGACAACTCGCCCTGCCCTAATGACCAATGAGGCTTTCCTGTGCAGTGTTCGAGTACATCAGGTGAATTCCCAGTCTCACTATTTTAGATTAGTCAACTCTGCCCCTCGGATCCACACTAGGGACTTGTGAGGGGAACTCTTAACTTTTGGACCTCTCAGTACTTTGGTCCGGTCCTTCACCAACCCAGATTCCCACCTTACTTGTGGTCCGCTGCAGGTGTTTATTTCAGCTGTTGTGGGAAGTCGAAGGTAACTGGAGCTTACCGCCGATCTCTTTCCTGTCAGCGTCGCCTCCCCTCCTCACCAGCCAGGCCACTCAGGAATAGGGCCCGTGCTGAGGAGAGATCGCACTGGTCTGATCTCGCCGTTGGGAGCTTCCGCCTGTGTCCCGCTGATTCCTCATCAGGGAGCCTCCGTGGATTGTAGGGCGACTGCACCACGGGGCAAGCACGGGGAATAGCGGCTCCGTGGAAGCGCCGCCCCTCTCGAAGACTGCTGTCTCCTCACGGGGCCTGCGCGGGGAATTAGCGGCTTCACAACTCTTCTCTGCTGCTGACTCCGCTTCCGCCTGAGAGTCACTACCACGTCCGGGCGCCCTCTTCAGCAGGAAGATCGAACACCCCTGACTACACTACCGGGATGAGGGCTGCGAGTCCGGCAGTTCTCCCACGACGTCCACGTCACCTTCTCTTGTGCCTCAAGAGGACGAGGCGAGCACCTGACAGCAATCGCAGGTGAGGGGGCAGATGGTGAAATGGGAAGGACAAAGAGAAAGGAGGGGTGATCAGATCCCTCTGGCACACACCAACCCCTGGGGAGCTGCTTAAGATTCTCGAGCAGTTACCAGTCACTGGACAGAGGCTGGGGACAGGGGGGCACACTCCTCCAAAGTCTCTCCAATTGGGCAGAGGACTGCGCTCCACAGCACTGCAGTCTCCTTCTCCTTTTTACACCCCAGTATTTCTAAGCTAGGGGTTGGTCAGGCGCCCAGGGTCTCCAGCCATCCAAAACAGCAGGGTCAGGACAATTAACCCAAGGGAGGAAGGGTGGTGAATCAGTAAGGCAACCCTCTGACTATCCTACCCCCACCTTTTGCTACAGCCTGACCTCCAGCTGACTCTCTCTGGTTAGACAAAATGGCTGTCCGGCATTCCGCCTTTTATAGGCTGACCCTCAGGAGTCCAGAAGGGACCAGAAGGTTCTTGAACGCCCTATTCTACCCTATGGGACTGGTTCTGGGTTTGGCAGTTAGGGCAGTTGGTAGCCACCATTTTGTGACTCCAACTATATTCCTGTCAGAACAGGCATCTAGGCCTGAGGTGAAAAACTATGAGGGGGGAAAAGATCACCTATCCCCTTGACCAACACCTAGAAAAAGCTAGTGGACACAAAAATTAATAAAGGTATGAGGGGCAAAAAGGGGACAAAATAAATAATAAATTGGAGGGACTACGCAAAAAGCCAGACAGGTCTAACACGCGTCCCCCCCAGCTGAAAGTGGGGAGAACTACCCAACCCCTTGGGAGTCCTCATCACTAAAGCGGAAATACCTGGAGAGACCGTCTGCATTGGCGTGGTCCACTCCAGGCCGATGTTCCACCCGGAAGTCCATTCCCTGTAGGGAGATGGACCACCTCAACAGCTTGGGATTTTCCCCCTTCATTTGCATCAGCCAACGAAGGGGTCGGTGGTCAGTCGGAACCAGGAAGTGCGAGCCAAAGAGGTATGGCCGCAGCTTCTTCAGAGCCCACACCACCGCAAAAGCTTCCCTCTCAATTGCACTCCACTTCTGTTCCCGGGGAAGCAGTCTCCTGGATAAGAAGACCACAGGCTGATCCAGGCCCTCTTCATTTAGTTGCGATAACACTGCCCCAATGTCATGTTCTGATGCATCTGTCTGGACAATGAACTCCTTGGAGAAGTCTGGGGCCCTCAGGACCGGTGCTGCACACATTGCCTGCTTCAGTTTCTCAAAAGCTTGCTGACAAGTGTTTGTCCAAACTACCCGTCGAGGTTGTTTCTTAGAGGTGAGCTCTGTGAGAGGCGCTACAATAGTGCCATACCCCTTCACAAAGCGACGGTAGTAGCCTGTGAGGCCCAGGAAAGCTCGGACCTCAGTCTGTGTCTTGGGGGGTTCCCAGGCCATGATTGCCTCAATCTTTGCCTGCAGGGGCTGCACTGTCCCCCTACCCTCCAAGTGTCCAAGGTACACAACCGACCCCTGCCCAATCTGGCATTTGCTGGCCTTGATTGTCAATCCAGCTTGTTTCAGGGCCTGGAGAACGGCTTGCAAATGTTGCAAATGGTCCTCCCAACTTCTACTGAAGACAGCAATGTCATCCTGGTAAGCAGCAGAGAAACTCTCCATTCCAGAGAGGACCTGGTTAACCAGTCGCTGAAATGTGGCAGGGGCATTTTTGAGCCCAAAGGCCATCACACAAAATTGGAAGTGTCCCTCAGGCGTGGAGAAGGCTGACCTTTCCATTGCTCCATCTGTCAAGGAGATCTGCCAGTACCCCGAAGTGAGGTCAAAGGTACTTAGGTATTGGGCAACTCCCAACCGGTCAATTAATTCATCCGCCCTAGGGATCGGATGAGCATCAGTCTTTGTCACTGAGTTCAGTCCCTGGTAATCCACACAGAACCTCAGTTCTGGTGTGGTGCCTGGTGGCGCGGCTTTTGGCACGAGCACCACCGGACTGGACCAAGGACTGTTGGAAGGTTCGATAACTCCCAGCTCTAGCATCTTGGCAGCCTCTCCATGGATGCTAGCCTTCACCTTGTCGGACAGCCGGTAGGTCTTCGACTTCACTGGTGGGCTGTCCCCTGTGTCCACATCATGGGTACACAGGTGAGTCCTTCCCGGGACAAGGGAGAACAACGTAGAGTACTGCTCCAGTATCTGGCGGCAGTCCTCCCGCTGCTCAGGAGTTAGAGTGGGAGAGAGAATCACTCCCTCCACTGACCCATCCTTCTCTTGAGACGAGAATAAGTCTGGGAGAGGTTCGTTTTCCGCTTCCTCTTCTCCATCAGTCACCATCATCAACATGACCTCGGGCCTCTCATGGTGGGGTTTGAGTCGGTTGGCGTGCAGCACCCGTAGGGGCTGTCGAGGGGTCTTAAGGTCCACCAGGTATGTGGCCTTACCCTTCTTCTCCAACACTTCAAATGGGCCTGTCCAGCGATCCTGAAGGGCACTAAGCTCTCCAGGCTCCATCACCCACACTTTCTGGCCAGGCTCCAATTCCACCTGGTGAGCATTGTGGTCATACCACTCTTTCATGACTGCCTGGCTGGCCTCCAAGTTGTCAGAAGCTTGCTTCCACAACTTCGCCATTTGGCTCCTGAAGGCCAGCATGTAGCTCACCACATCCTGGGGGGGTTTCCTGGGAGACTTCTCCCAACCTTCCTTCACCAGGCTGAGAGGACCGCGTACAGGGTGCCCATACAGAAGTTCAAAGGGGCTGAAGCCCACTCCCTTCTGTGGCACTCCCCTGTAAGAAAAGAGCAAACAGGGTAGGAGGACGTCTCATTTCCTCCGCAGGCTTTCGGGCAGACTTCTGATCATGCCCTTCAAGGTCTTGTTAAACCTCTCAACCAGTCCATTCGACTGGGGGTGATAAGGAGTGGTGAACCAGTAGGTCACTCCACACTCCTTCCACATCGCCCGCATATAAGCTGACAACTTCCTTGGGGAATCCCACTCGGGTAAAGATCCCCATTAGGGCTCTAGCCACCACAGGTGCAGTGACTGTCCTCAGAGGAATTGCCTCTGGGTACCGTGTGGCATGATCCACCAGAACCAGGATGAACCTGTGACCAGCTGTTGTTGGTGGATCTAAAGGCCCTACAATGTCGATGCCCACCCTCTCAAAGGGTGTGCTAACGACTGGAAGTGGTTCCAGGGGAGCCTTCAGCTTCACCCCTGTTTTCCCACTGGCCTGGCAGGATACACATGTCCGACAGTAAGTGTTGGACGCCACTTTCATCTGAGGCCAGTAAAAGTGGAGGACAAGCCGAGCAAAGGTCTTGTCCTGACCTAAGTGTCCTGCCAAGGGTATAGCATGAGCCAATTCCAGCAGAAAGGCTCGGTATTGTTGCGGGACTACCAAGGCCCTTGATGAACCAGGTAAGGGTACCTTGGGTTCACTGTAGAGGAGTCCATCCTCCCAGTAAATATGGTAGTGTCCCGTAACATCTCCTGCTGCCTGGGCTTCAGCCTGTCGCCTCAGTCCCTCAAGGGTAGGGCACTCCCTCTGCCCCTTACAGAATTCCTCTCTGGTAGGACCTCCCTCCACATGCCACTCAGCAGGGATGGGTAAATCCTCCAGAGAGTCTACTTCCCCCTCCACGGACTCCTGGTCCACCACCGCAGGTGGCCGATCTGTCACATGGGGTGTGGAAGCCGAAGCAGGCTCTTCCTGTCTCCGGGTCTGTCCCTTTTTGGCAGCGGGTTGGGCCATTGTTCCAGGCTCCAACCCAGGCGAACTCCCTCTCCGGGCAGTCGCAGACCGTGTGCTCGCACAGGCCCAGTCAGGTGTACCCAGCATCGCAGAGTGCGTCTGGTACTCTACCTCTCTCCAAGTGTTGTGCTCCATGTCATTCCCCAGCAGACAATCAACTGGCACGGCAGGGCTTACGGCAACTCGAAGTGAACCTGCAACCCCCTCCCACTCAAAGGGAACCTCAGCCACTGGATAGTGGCCCATTCTGCCGTCAGCCATCGCGGCGGGGTGGAGTACATTGGGAACCACCTGCTCTGGAGACACCAGCTGACTTCTCACCATAATTAATTAATTAATTGCAGGTTTATATAGCGCTAGGATCGACTCCCGGAGGAGTATCTCCACGCTTCCATAGTCATACCATAGTCATAGTCATACCATAGTCATACTGGCTCCTGTATCTCTCAGAGCCTCCCCTCTCTGGCCATTGATGGTGACCCATTGCCCATACTTTGTAGTATTTGGGGGCACCTGGATCTTTGGAACCATCTCCCGCTCTCCCAGGGACACTAAGGTGACACCCGCCCACTCACCCCCCTTATCTAAGGGCAACTCCTCCTCGAGCGCTACACTAGCTACTCCCGGTGGTTTTCCTCCGGTGGGAGGGGGTGGTCTCTTTGGGCATCTGACATCTCCCTTATAATGTCCAACACCACCACACTCAAAACAGTGGAGAACCCTTGGCTGCTGGCTTTGGCCAGGATTAGGGTTTCTGGGCGGATTTGCCTTAGGGGTGAAACCTGTTCCCTTCCCTTGGAAATTGTTTTGGGGACCTTTAGAGAACTCCCTCTTTTTATCTCCCCCCTCCTTCTTCTGGGGGGCGCCCTGTCCGGCCTTTTGGGAATCCCCTCCAGTCCCCTTTGAGGACACCCGGGTACTTGCCCAGATGTCCGCCTCCTCTGCAAGCTTCCGGGGATTGGTCAGCTTGCTGTCCACCAGGTGTTGGCGCAGCTCGGGAAAACATTTCTCGAGGAGGTGCTCTTTTAAAAATAGATCATACAGCCCCTCATAATCCTTCACCTCACTGCCCTTGACCCAACCCTCCAAGGCTTTCTTGGCGTAATCTAAGAAATCCACCCAATTCTGGGTACTCAGTTTGTGACTTCCCCTAAATCTTTGTCTGTATTTTTCAGGGGTAAGTCCAAACTTTTTCACCAGTGCCACTTTCATTGTAGGGTAGTGGTTTTGTTCATCCTGCTCCAGAGCCAACAAGGTATCCCTGCCAGCAGGTGGCATATACTTATACAGCCCACCCCCCCAGTGAGTTTCTGAGATCCCGTGAGCCCTTAAAGAGACTTCATATGCGGCTAACCATTTGGCAATGTCATCGCCTGTGGTGTAACTAGCAGTAACATCCTTGAGTAGATAGGGTCTGGGTTCCCTGGTATTTACTTTGTTTTCGCTGCCACCATTGTTTGGATTAGGAGACCTTAGGGTTAAGGCTTGAAGGTCTAGCTCCTTTATAGTTCGTTCATGGGCCAACCTCCTATCCTCCCTCTCCATCTCCATTCTAGCTAAATCCAATTTCAGTCTCCTCTCCTCCCTCCTGTCTTCCAACTCGGCGTCAGTTAAGCTCCTCACCGAAACGCTACTGCCCTCCCTTGAAAGTGTCCTGGGACCTGTCAGCAGATTCCCCCTTTCAGCTTGGTACAGCATTGCAGTCTCAAGGACAGTGTCCCTATCACTCTCTTCTGTGTCCTGTTCCTCCTCTATATGAGCTTCCACCCATGCCCTTATGCTTGTCAGTAACTCGCTTTTCTTGGCACCTTTTTTGAAGAATACCCCCTTTCGTTGACACCACTCTTTAAGTTGGGTCACAGTATAGGACTCTAGTTCTTCAAGGTTTAATTAAATTTTTTTCAAATATGGGATTAAATGAGCACTCAGGAGAGAACTAAGAAGTGTGATCTGAGGATAACCTCCACCCACCACCAGGAACAAATTTGGAAAAACAAAAAGACAAATCAGGAGGGCCGCTAGGAGAAAACTCCTGGTGCAGGCTTAGTGTATTACGTTTAAATACTACTGAGTAGCTGCAACCACAGTCAGGATCCCACCGCTGGACACCAATTTGTTGGAACCTGGGATGACAGGTCACCTAGGGTAGCCTGGCCTAGGGTAGGTCACATCCACTAAAGGCACAAGTGTGAAGGTTGCAAACCACCCAGCAGTAAGTTCACGCAATAGCACACAAAAATGACACTACACCAATGTATGTAAAAATATGAGCTGGTTTATAAAAATACTCTCTGTTCTCTTATTCTTAGTATTCACAAATTAGTATTATACATTCTGTCAGGAGAAATAATATTACTCTTGATTCTTTGGAGAATCACAGTTAGTACTTTACCGTTTGTCTAAAAATTAACAGTAATACTTTTGAGTTGCTAAATCATAACATCACCCAGCTTCAACAGCACATTACTTTACATTAGACTCCACTTTACTGGCTTTGCCTTTACTACAGGGTTTAAATCTTTACCTCTCTTATCTGTACCTTTAGTCACAACGAGAGTGCACACCCAGTGAGAAGTGTAGAAAATACACAAGTTATTTGTTTCCACCCGTAAGCTTTATGAGGAACTTATAACTTCCCTCAAACCATAGGTACATTCAACACCGCATTAGTAGATGCTTCTTCTCTCAGGTTCTGATTAAGTTCAAATACATAAGCAATTATCGAATGGCTACTTCACTTGTTTCCTTCCTTGTCCCCCTCTGAAAAGGAAAACAGACATCACACTCAACAGTATTGACAGGATTTCTGAATTGACAACTCGCCCTGCCCTAATGACCAATGAGGCTTTCCTGTGCAGTGTTCGAGTACATCAGGTGAATTCCCAGTCTCACTATTTTAGATTAGTCAACTCTGCCCTCGGATCCACACTAGGGACTTGTGAGGGGAACTCTTAACTTTTGGACCTCTCAGTACTTTGGTCCGGTCCTTCACCAACCCAGATTCCCACCTTACTTGTGGTTCGTTGCAGGTGTTTATTTCAGCTGTTGTGGGAAGTCGAAGGTAACTGGAGCTTACCGCCGATCTCTTTCCTGTCAGCGTCGCCTCCCCTCCTCACCAGCCAGGCCACTCAGGAATAGGGCCCGTGCTGAGGAGAGATCGCACTGGTCTGATCTCGCCGTTGGAAGCTTCCGCCTGTGTCCCGCTGATTCCTCGTCAGGGAGCCTCCGTGGATTGTAGGGCGACTGCACCACGGGGCAAGCGCGGGGAATAGCGGCTCCGTAGAAGCGCCGCCTCTCTCTAGAACTGCTGTCCGCTCACGGAGCAAGTGCGGGGATTAGCGGCTCCGTGGAAGCGCCGCCCCTCTCGAAGACTGCTGTCTCCTCACGGGGCCTGCGCGGGGAATTAGCGGCTTCACAACTCTTCTCTGCTGCTGACTCCGCTTCCGCCCCAGAGTCACTACCACGTCCGGGCGCCCTCTTCCCTCTTCAGCAGGAAGATCGAACACCCCTGACTACACTACCGAGATGAGGGCTGCGAGTCCGGCAGTTCTCCCACGACGTCCACGTCACCTTCCTCTTGTGCCTCAAGAGGACGAGGCGAGCACCTGACAGCAATCGCAGGTGAGGGGGCAGATGGTGAAATGGGAAGGACAAAGAGAAAGGAGGGGTGATCAGATCCCTCTGGCACACTCCAACCCCTGGGGAGCTGCTTAAGATTCTCGAGCAGTTACCAGTCACCGGACAGAGGCTGGGGACAGGGGGGGGGCACACTCCTCCAAAGTCTCTCCAACTGGGCAGAGGACTGCGCTCCGCAGTGCTGCAGTCTCCTTCTCCTTTTTACACCCCAGTATTTCTAAGCTAGGGGTTGGTCAGGCGCCCAGGGTCTCCAGCCATCCAAAACAGCAGGGTCAGGACAATTAACCCAAGGGAGGAAGGGTGGTGAATCAGTAAGGCAACCCTCTGACTATCCTACCCCCACCTTTTGCTACAGCCTGACCTCCAGCTGACTCTCTCTGGTTAGACAAAATGGCTGTCCAGCATTCCGCCTTTTATAGGCTGACCCTCAGGAGTCCAGAAGGGACCAGAAGGTTCTGGAACGCCCTATTCTACCCTATGGGACTGGTTCTGGGTTTGGCAGGTAGGGCAGTTGGTAGCCACCATTTTGTGACTCCAACTATATTCCTGTCAGAACAGGCCTCTAGGCCTGAGGTGAAAAACTATGAGGGGGGAAAAGATCACCTATCCCCTTGACCAACACCTAGAAAAAGCTAGTGGACACAAAAATTAATAAAGGTATGAGGGGCAAAAAGGGGACAAAATAAATAATAAATTGGAGGGACTACGCAAAAAGCCAGACAGGTCTAACAGCCTACTTCAGTTCCAGAGTCCTGATTCAAACCGTGATGCATTACTGTGTTAAGCTGCCAAGTGCCTAGACGCCCCGGGTTGTAGTGCACTATATATATATATATATATATATATATATATGTATATATATGTATATCTCAAGCTCCTCCAAGTTGCACCAATTGTACGCACTCTGGAACGGGTGCTTTCACAGGTGGTGCCTCCCGCTGCTATCGATGCTCCAACCTTGAGTCGTTTTCAAGAAAGGAAAGCACTCTCAGGGGCGAGTTCTAAGCTTTATTACGAACTCCCAGTAGCCACTGGGAGTTCGAAATATATATATATATGATCAAGGGCAGTTCTTGCCCGAAACGCGTCGTGCCAAAGAAACCTGTACAAGGATAATAAACTTACCAGGTGACACTCGTAATGCTGCGTGGTGGTCCGTGATTCCTGTGGTCAAAACCGTTACAAGCAGAGACCTATTCATATATATATATATATATATATATATATATATATATATATAAATATATAAATAAATCACTTGGGGCATTACAATAGAGACAACCTCCACACTTTCAAGGACTTAGAAGGAGGATGCAAGCATTTTGCTGATCATATCAACCATATAGGTATCCTCTGTACTAACCTGTTACATCCAAAATAGTGATCACTGCAGCATCACCAGACTTAGAGATCACCTGAAGTGAGGATGAGGCTAGTTTAGAAGTCAAAACACTCTTCAGGCATCTGTTATAATACTTGTACTCAAACAACATTTCAGTCCCTGCTTTTTACTGAGGCTGGGCAAGTCCCATCCAACAGGTAAGTGCTGGTTGTAATTATTTGATCATGCTCTGAAAATTCTCTATAGCACCCAACAACAATACCCTCACTCTGAGTTCAAACACGTACATCTACGTCTGTTAAAGGCAGGGATTTACCATATGGTACAGAGGAGTCTTCAAGCAATTACCCAAGCAGTAACAAAATGCAAGCTTTTATTCTAAATATCCTGTAATAAAAAAGAAAACCCCAAAAGAATGGAGGCCTGTGCTGGGCTTACACCAGCTGAACCTTTTCCCAAGGAAGGGGGCGCTAGAGAGCCCACGGGCCAGATGGGCGGGCTCAGTGCTGCTCTGGCTGCCAAGCGCAGGGATCCGACAAATATCCTGTAACTGGAGAGTCATTTGGGCATAAAAGTGAGCGACTGGTGCCAGGAACACATCAGAAAAAAGAATAGGCGAGTAAACAGCGGAAGGACCGGTTGTGGACTTCTCCGCGGGAGTCACCCAAATTAGCTGCACTGCAGGTAACAAGCTGCGAAGGGGTGCCTGACCTGGGGCGCTTGCTGAAAAGGGCCCGTAATGCGGTGAATTGAGGTCTGGAGCAAGAGACTGACAGCAGAAGTCAGCTTGTGGATATTGTCTGGAGAATATAATCCACCTGCCATTATTGAGAGCAGCCATATAAAAAGTAACGGTGAGCTGACACCTGGGTACATCGTGCAGGTCCGGTGCCTGTATGGAGTTACTGTGACTGAGGATGCAGCAGGTGGGCAAATTGTGAAAGTGGGCCCGCCAGCCTGCTTGCTATACTACATAAAGCTCTGGAAGGGTGAGGCGCTCTGTTGACCCACTGCGATGGGGAAAACAGATGGACAGCAAGCGCACCTAATCTTTGAAATGCACAGGACTGCAAAAAGAACAACATGCTCTAACTGATTCAGAGCAGGAGCCCTCGAAGAAGGGCGCTTCGAGGCTGGAGGAGACGCTGTTGGCAATGTAGTCCGGTCTGCAATCCGTTGATGGTAAAATTAATGTGCTCATCTGGCATATGGACCACATTGCGGCAAAACTCGATAAGCAGGGTGCCAGGCTGGTAGAGGCAGAGCAGCCCATATCCACCACGGATGATGGACTGTAAGCCATTTATACTAAAAGCTTAATTATGGAGAAGGTCCTGGTGGTGATACAAGCTAAAAATGAGGACTCAGAGGCACAGTTCTGACGCAATAATATATGAATTACTGGGCTACCGGAGTCTACAAACACAGGCCGGCTTGAGCTTTATGTTGAGAAGATTCTGAAAGAGATCTTCAGACCCGTCAACCTGTCAGACGTTCTGATAGTGGAAAAGCACACAGATCGCTGACGGCCCATCCGGTCCCAGACGTGCAGCCGATCATTGCCAGGCTACTAAATTATCGGGACCGGGATGCGGTGTTGAGCCTTGCAAGGGAGAAAAGATCCATCAGTTACCATGGTAATGATATTACCTTCAATATGGATTTCACAGCTTCAGTCCAGGCGGCGTGGAGAGAATTTCTTTCAGTTAAGAAGAAGCTCCAGGCAGAACAGATAAAGTATGCCATGATGTATCTGGCCTGGCTGCGCATAGAAGTGGAGGGCAAGACCAAGATTTTTAACACGCCTAAAGCAGCAATGGAATATGCTAAGACTATACGGAGATCTGGGAAAGAGCAATTTGAACAGTCTGAGGAAAGTGAAGGCACCAGGGACTAGACCAGCTCACATGCTGCGACAGAGATATCCATTGTGGGATGTATACGATGCCCTTTGTATATGGTAAGACTGTGAAAAGTGAACCTCCTATACAGGAAGGATGTTACTTGACTGCACTTTGTACAAAATGAGGGCCTGTGGAGGCTTGAGTTGCAGGAAGCTGCCTGGTATAATGAACTTTAGAGGGGGCATACCAAGGTATGGGTACAGCCAAGTGGGCAGCTTACAGAGGTTACTAGGACCACACATAGGCTGATATCAAACACTGTCTCCTCGAAATGTCACTTGGCCACCCCCCGACCACCAGGTGGGATATGGGCTTTTGCAACCCCCGGAAGGTATACTCCAGTGGCAGAGGATTTTAATTGTTTGCATTTTGTATATGTTTTTGTTGTATGGGGATGGCTTTGGCAAACTGGGTATGCTGAGTGGGTGGGGGGGTAATACTGTTTGTTCTTGGAAGCAGGGAATTGCATGTCATACAAAACTCAAAGGACCTGGTTTCCCAAGCAGAATAGGGATACACCCGAATGGAAGTACAGGACACACACGGGAAAGGTCAGAACGTAGGGGCCTGACTAAATGTCTAACATGGAATGTCAGGAGTCTGAATACTCCCCAAAAAATAAGACTGGTATTCGCATATCTCGACAGGCATGGGGTACATGTAGCATTGCTACAAGACACGCACCACACAAAGGTCACAGGAGGCACTGTTGGGAATAGATGGGCTGCGGTGAGAGCGGCCTTGTCATATTTTTCATACTCTAGAGGAGTGTTCTTGCTGGTAAAGAAAGGGACACCATTCTCTCTACAGAGATGGATTAGCAGGGTAGATCCCTGATGGTTCAGGGTTGCTTAGGAGGCATGAGGGTGGCTCTGGTCAATACATAGGGAACAAACATAGATGATCTCAAGTTTTATAGTAAGATATGGAGAAGTCTGCTAGCCCCGCACACTATGGTAGTAATATGGGGCTGGGGGGATCTAAATGTATAACTGGACCCGCTGTGTGATCGTTCAGCCACTACAGAATGGCATGGGAAGCAAGCGATTAATTCAGTTAATGAAATAATGGAGACGGATGGGCTGGTGGATATATGGAGGGCCAGGAACTCCAAATCTAAAGAGAGGACATATAGGCATTGAATCAAATAGTGCACACATAACGGCTCATTTATAAACTTGAGTGAACGAGGAATGGGCTATACGATGGAGAATAGTGACATAAGGGGAGTAAGTACAAAAATCATATATAGGCTAGAGGGACAACCTAACACAGGCAGTGACTGTGGAGGATGTAAAGAGGCCATCATGGCATTACATAGTGAGAAGGAAACCGCGGTGGACGGGCTACCGAGTGAATTCTGTGAAATGTATGGGGATAGCCTGCCCTGCACCTGCTAGAGGGATACACAGAAGCGTATGACAGGGGAGTGCTGCCTCCCACACTCAGGTAAGCTGTTTTGGTTGCATTATTAAAACCAGCTAAAGACATGTGTAGATGTGAAGCATATAGGCTGCTTTCACTTCTTAATAATGCTACTAAAATTCTGGCTAAAATAATCGGCATCAGACTTCAACCCTTGGTGCCCAATTTTGTCTTGCCCGATCAATCTGGCTTTGTTGCAGAGAGGTCCACATCGCACAATTTAAGAACAGGGTGCTCCATCTACTAGACCCGGGGATGAAGGCTGCAGCGGTGTTGCGAGACTCCGCCAAGGCATTTGACACTAAAAAGTGGAGATATATGTTTACGATATTACACCTGATGCCCCTGGCATTACTAAGGTGGATACGTTTGTTGTATACAGACCCAGTAGCAAGAATTAAAATAAATCAGTCCATGTCGAATCTAATGTCAATTTTCAGAGGAACCAAGCAGGGCTGTCCACTGTCCCTGATGCTGTTCGCCCTGGTCATAGAGCCTCTGGCATGTATAATAAATTAGGCAGAGGTATGCTCAGGCAGCATTCCGGTTTCGGCAGCATCTACTAGCTATTTGCCTATATGCGGATGACATGCTGCTGTATGTAAGAGATTCGGAGAGACATCTGGAACAGCTAATATGGGAGTATGTCAGATTTGAATGGTATTCGGGACTATCCATGATTTGGGATAAATACACAGAGCTCCCCATTACACAAAGTACTAGTCCACGTGACTTAGAATTCCCTCTGACCTGGGCCTCTGAGCCTGTTGGATTGACAAGAGACCCAAACGTGCTGGTCGGTTTCAATTGAGGAAGGGCAGTTATGAAATCATCAGATCAAGTGGCTCGTTGGATATGGCTACCTCTGGCAGACCGTATTATGATAATAAAAATGACAATACTGCCCACATTTTTATATATGTTTGTGAATATATCCATAGTCCTAACTAAGGTAAAGTTTAAACCCATTAGAACATGTATGAGAACGCTGGCCTTGACGGGTAAGCAGCCGAGATGCAGCTGGGAAGTACTAACCATACGAAAGCAGTGCCTTTGGAGCCCCAGATATGCATCTTTATTACTTATGTGCGCAGGCCCAATTTGCACACTATTGGAACTTCCCAAAGAGATATCTGCCACACTTAGCGATAGAGGCTGATGATGCGCATCCTCTCCCACTTACCGCCATGATGCTGCAGACCGGTCCTGAGATCCCTTGACTACAGATAAACATGGTAAATAGCACTTCACAGGCGTGGAGGGGACTACGGGCCAGAGCAGGCAGGGACGAATATATGTCTTTACCACTAATACAAATACTCCGCATGGCATTACCACGCGAATTTTACTTCGCAAGTGGCTTTACCACGCAGCTTTTTAGTACGCAGGTTCTAACATCGCATTTAAAAAACGTTACATTCAGCAGCTCTTACTTCCATCCACCATGGAAATATGCGTGAAAACACGTCTTCCAAAACTAAAAAAGGACTATAATTTTGACGTACACTGCCACGTCTTTGGTGCGGCTCTTTTCTTTTACTTTTTAATGACACTGTAGTGCGTTTTTTTAATGTATGTAGCCTGCTCGTTTTTGTTTTTTTTAATGGTGGGGGGACCCCCCCAACCCCCTAACGTCACGCAGAACTTACAAGCAGGACGACCAAAAGGAATACCACTTGCGTGGTAAAGACGGTCGTGGAAGGCACCCGCGTTGAAGAGACGTTTGCGGGGTAAGTGGATCGTTGATAACGTCATGCGTGGAAAAGACTTCGTTGTAAATGATGTTTCCCGGCAGGGACTACATATATGCGCCAGCTGTGCCCCTTGCTGCACATCCAAACATATCGGTCACATATGAGTCGAGGGCTATGGAGCTGCTTGGTGCAGCGGGGAGATTTGTACATAGGCAGGTAGTTCCTGCCGCTAGAGGCACTTACAGCTAAGTAGCCGTATACGGAAATGCTGGGATTTATATATGCAAGACTCCGAGCAGCTGTGAGGTCAATATATTCTGAGTAACCGAAAGATTAAAGGCACTACAAATGCTGCAGACGAATGGGTTACAAAAGTAGATTATCACCAGACTCTATAACACATCCTTCAAAGAAAACGAATGTGCCAATACTATGGCTTATGATATGTGGAATGTAGTGTTATACAGGCTAGTATCTCTGGAGGAATGGGAGGTATGCTGCACTCTCACCGGGCATCTATGGATAATTCATTTAAAATATGTCCAGCAGACATATTACACCCCAGCGCGGCTTCACAGGTATGGACTATGGGATAACTCCAGGTGTGACCGCTGTGGGAGCGAGGCCAGAGATTTTCTACATTTGGCCTGGGCATGTGGGCCTATTCTCCAATGCTGGGACTGGTTAAATCTCTAAAGCCAGGTAATCACTAATTGGTTGCTATCACTACATTACTAGCTAAAAGACTGGCACATGGGTACGAAAAGGGCTTCTACGACGACACAATGGCTAAAAGATATTGTCTACTATAGGGAACAATTGAACATGCGGAAGAACTATCTGACTCATCTTAGCCTAAAGATTTCTGGGGCCCAGTTACAATATATCTACTGCAGCACTTAGGGGTGGAATAGTTGCCATAAATTGTGCTGTGTTTCTGAACTGAATTGAATTGGATTGTGAGGTGAGGGTGTTATGGGCAGAGTTATGTGTCAAGTAAATGAAGCACGAGTTGGGATATGCACTGCAATGCACTGCACTGCACTGCACGAGTTGTCGTGTTACCTGTTCTATTTACATGTTATGTTCCATGCATGAAATAACATAAATAAACAATAAAAAAAACTTCCTAAGGAAGATATCGTTCTGCTTGGTCACTTAACAAGAACTGCTGCATTCGCTCATGAAAAATGAATACCTGGCTTCTTTGGACTTCAGAAACGGGTATTTCCATACCCATTCACAGGAAACATCACCGGTTTCTCAGATTCAAGGTAGCTGGTCACCACTCTCAATTCTGTGTGCTCCCGTGTTCCCAGATTATTAACGAAGTCCATGGTGCCAGTTGCAACCCACCTACAACGTCTGAGTCACCAGTTGTACCCATGCCTGTATGACTGGACAGTCAAGGGTTCATCCTTATTGTCATTAAAACTGTTTTTTTTTATAGACTTTATTTTTGCATTTTCAACAGAGAACATAGAAAGGGTTTGGCAGTGCGATACAGAGCAATAACACCAGTGGCACATAATTCAGTTAGTACACGTGTATACAGCAAAATAACACGGCAGGAGAAGAGCAAGAATTCAAGCACAATGCATGGCACATAAGAACATCAGACAGCATTTGAGGTACATTACGGGGGTATCCTAAGACAGTTCGTTTCGTAAATGAACAGTTAGTCGGCGGCTAAACCACAATACAGTGAGAGATTAAACCAATGCGATACATGTGAGATAGTCAACTATATATTCACACAAGTAGGTAGTGTCCAGAAGTGTTGTCCACTGACAGTGATTCACATGTGTTAAATCAAGCAATGCCCACTTGTACATCGTCACCATTTCGTGCCTCTTCGCCATTCGGGACATTGTCGTCAGTTCCCCGGGCTAGTAGATATGTGACTAGGGGACCCCAGATGTCCTTAGGTCTACTGGAGATCGGGAGTGTCTCAGCAAAAATAGCAGATTGTTCCTGACAAATTGTCACATCAGTGAGCCAGTCCTTAAACTTTGGGGCCCTGCCCTGACCCCATCTACAAGCTACGCGGCGTTTCGCAAGGAGCAGAGCAATGTCAAGGAGTTTCCTACAGGACTTAGGGATGTGTGGTGTATGCCCCAATAGCATCAGCAAAAGGTCTGGGTTTATTGATACCCCAGTCATGGACTCGAGAGCAGCATGCACTTGTTGCCAGTAGGCATAGACCGGGGGGCATTCCCAGGACAGATGAAAGAATCCAGCGTGTTCCGCGCGACAGCGTTCGCATCTATCATCGCTGGACAGGCGGAACCTGAATTTCCTCACCGGGGTGTAGTACAGCCGTTGTAAGAACTTGTAGTGGATTATCTTGAGTCGGCAGCTGGTGGATATCCTAGCCGTGGGATCGCAGCAGTATAGGCACTGTTCATCAGAGATCTCTGCTGCCAGGTCAGTAGCCCAATGTAAGCGGGCTGGGTTTACCAGTCCGGGGCTGGGTGTTCTGACGAGGTGATACATGCCCGACACCAAATGCGAGCCATCTTGCGAGCATAGCATGAAGTGCAAAGGGGGAAAGCACTCAGACTCACTGGGAAAGTCAGGTAGAATATCCCTCATCCCCTGACGCAGTCGCATATAATAGAAAGAGTCGAGTGGAGTAGGCGTGTGAGATTTGAAGAAGAGGTCAGTAGAGTCGAACTTACCATTGGTGAAGAGGTCACCCCAGCAAGTGACTTGCAGGCGCTGGCACAGCGATTGGAAACCCCGCTCCTGGAGGAGCACTAGTTTGGGGTGGTACGTCAATGACATCCGAGGAGAATATGATAAGATGCATCCTAGTAACTTCGCCATATGACGCCAGGCGTCTATGGTGCACGTGACCGTGGTGAACGGCGTTTCTATGGACAACACTGGGCAATGTATGAGCCCATTCAGTGGGAGGGGGTTCGCAATCCAATCCTCGACCGCCAGCTGGGGCGTGTAGGGTTCGTCCAGTGGTAGGCGTAGTGCGCCTGAGCGCATATATAATAAGTCTCAAAATCAGGAATATCGGGGCGTGGCTAAGATGGCAGCTCGGTAGGACGTGTTCCGCGGTGGCTCCCTGCACCCGATCCCCCGACAGGGATTCTAGCGGACCATCGGCTCCACCGAGCCAGCCACCATCGGCGGACAGGGTCTGCAATTGCTGCAGAGAAGCAGGGGCCGGTTACGGGGCCCAAAGCAGGCGAGAGGTGCCGCGGAGCGGAGACGGCCCGCAACCGCGACTTGGCGCGAAGGCAGCACCTGGGCCTAGGCGCACGGAGACCCGGGGAGGACCCCCACAGCGCTCCCGCCACCGGAGCAGAAGAGTCGGGGACACCCACAGCGCTTGCAGAGGCCAGGGGGCGAGACCTGGCTGCGGCGGAAGAGGAGCCCGGCGGAACCTGAGGAGGTCAGCTGGGCGCCGGGTCCGCCGGCTGCCGGGACTGCTCGAGGCCCCGGCTTGGGCCTAGTCATGGTGGGCGCGGCTTGGCCTCTCTGCCGGCCAGAGCGACCGGCGCGCAGCAGGGTAAGGTGCCCAGGAGACAACAGCGACGGCCTGCTAGTGTCCTGCCGCGGTGCCGAGGGGGCGGACCCCCCCCACGCAAGTCCAGACGTGGCCCGGGTGGAGGGCTGAGAGCACCGGACGGCGGCGGGGCCCTGGCGCACTAGGCACGGGGGACCACTGAGCTCTATAGGCGGCCAGGAGACGCCCGAGGCACGGCCGGGAGCCCCACACAGGTGTCCAGTGAGAGGCGCCCCAAGCAAAGAGTCCTCAAGTGACCCAAAGGCTGGACACGGCCAACAACAGCGCCCGAACCCCCACGAGGGGCCTGCAGCAAGGGGCAAAAGGGGGTCAGAGGCCCATAGGAGGAGGAGAGAGTGTACAGGCCATAGACTGTGCCGTCTGCGACCGGGGGCTCGGTTAGCAGTGAAACCACCGGCTCGGCCAGGGGCGTCAGAGGGCCCTGGGAGGTGGAGGCCCGAGAGGCCCAGCGGAATCCGGGGATTTGCCACATGCGCCATTGCCAGCGCTACACACAGGAGGGGGTAGCAAGGTGAGGGCCTTCGGCTGAGGTACAGAGGGTACGGAGGCGACCGGGGTGCAGAACTGAGGCGCTGAGCGTGCACGGACCGCCCCCCCCCCCCATTGACCGGCCCGAGCACGCCGAAGAAGTCTGCAGTCTTGCCGGAGACCGCCCCTCAACAGGGGCCCCCAGCCGGGACTGGACACACCATGGCGTCCAACAACCAAAAGGGGAACCGCAACATCTCTGACATGCTGGTCAAGGGTTCCTCCAAGGGCGACAAAACACCGGACAAACCGGCCCGGTGCCCCCCCCTAAGGGGAAGGACCACTTAAAAGGTGAGACCCCGGGGACTAAGGCTTTCATGGAGGCCCTCTTCACCTCCCTTAAGGAGGACATCCAGACCTTCCGGCAGGAAATGACCGGGGAATACAAAGAACTCAGGCGCGATGTCGACGATCTGAGGGAAAGAGTGGGGGGCAACGAGCGCTTGGGCCTCGCCAGGAGTGAAGAAATAGAACTCCTCCGGCAGGAGATCGTCCAACTCCACGACCAGCAGACAGACCTCCAGTCCCACACGGAGGACCTGTAGAACCGCTCCAGACAGAATAACATCCGAGTTCGGAACGTGCCACCCAAGGCAGAGGGCGACGACGTGGCAGGGTACCTACAAGCACTCTTCCGGATGGTGTTGGGCGAAGATGATAACTTTGTGGTTCGCATCAATAGAGCCCACCGGGTGGGCCTGGCCCGTCGGACCCAGGGCCCTCCCCCGGATATCTTGGCCTTCCTGACGGACTATCCCCTAAAGGAGCGCATACTGAAGGCGGCACGTCTCAAGCAGCCCCTTCGTTTCCAAGACCACACCGTGGAACTTTTCCAAGACTTGTCGGCGAACACCCTACAGAAGCGGAGGTCATTTAGGGTTTCCGCAGCCTTCCTACGCAAGGAGGGGGTCTCCTACTCATGGGGGCACCCTTTCCGTCTCATCTTTAAGTGGAACGGCGCCCGGCACCAACTGCGATCCTTACGAGATACCTGCGCCGTACTGGACATCCCGTATGAGGAGCCGCTGCAGGACAACGCGGACGAGGGGCGGTCATCAGGGAACACGTCTGGCTCCCCTCGGACGACGGGGTACGGCTGGCAGAAAGTGCGACGAGGCAGACAGCAGAAGAAGTCACTTAAGCCTAATCCCGACACAGTAGCCCAGGAACAGGCTGCAGCGATCCAAGTTGTATCCAAAGACACTGGTGCAGACTCGTGAGACGACTTCAGCGATGGTCGACAACAGCTACGTTTTTGCTCCTGGTCGGGGGGGGTCGGGGGGCCATGGGCCGCCACTGCCACACACCCATACTTTGACTCATTTACCACAGGCCTAGACTGTCAAATGATTGGCCTGGGACTATGTTCACCTGTTGGGGGGGGAGGGGGCAGAGGCTGGTGGGGGAGTAGGGGCTAGGGCGGGCGTGGTGGTGGGGACTCGGTGTGTTCAATGCGGACCATGGCCGGGAGTCCTGGGGAATGGTGGCTCGGGGCACAATCTAGAGCAAGCGGAACAGTCACACATCTATGACAGTTGACAGCATTCGCATCCTCTCCCTTAATGTGAAGGGACTTAATAATCCCATCAAGAGGAGGGCGGTTCTCTCGTTCCTCGAACGATCTGGGGCGGAACTTTGTCTGTTGCAGGAGACACACCTGTTAGCGAAAGACTGGCACTGCATGAAAGCAAGGGCCTTCCCTCATCAATTTTACTCCACCACTACTGAGAAAAAAGCAGAAGTAGCTATACTGGTAACCAAGCATTTAAGGGACGGGTGGGGGCAAAAGAAGCCGAGATTAAAGGCAGGCTCCTAGCACACACGGTTCATATAGGCCCTTCTTCCTTCACACTGGGCTCTATCTACGT
Organism: Lissotriton vulgaris; assembly: GCF_964263255.1. Lineage (NCBI taxonomy): Eukaryota > Metazoa > Chordata > Amphibia > Caudata > Salamandridae > Lissotriton > Lissotriton vulgaris. The sequence continues at coordinate 25,660 of NW_028250919.1, read as the reverse complement.
ACCCAACACTAAACAGGAGGTCTTCTTGAAAGGTCTGTCTGAGGCGCTGTCGGGGGACATGAGGCTTGTTCTGGTAGGCGGGGACATAAACCTGGTCATGGACAATGAAATGGATAGGTCCGGGAAGAGGTTTGGGGACACGGGGGCACTCTCGGAGTCGGGGAGGCAGTGGCTGAGGGATAGGGGGCTGATTGACATCTGGCGGGAACGGCATCATACCGCCTCGGAATACACTTTTTATTCGCATGTGCATCACACCTATGCTAGGATAGACCACTTTCTGGGCTCCACAGACATGATCCCCATGATTCAAGACATAGACATTACACCTGCGGCGCTTTCAGACCACGAGGCAGTGGTCCTCCATCTGACAGTCCCGCGCACGCCTCCACATAGGGGCAAATGGCGTCTCCGGGAGAGCCTGCTCTCCCGCAAGGGGGTAGTAAAACAACTGTCCCAAAGCATTACCAGCTACCTGGACCAAAACGACACCGGGGAGGTGGCCCAGGCGGCACTGTGGGGGGCGCTCAAGGCGGTCGTTCGGGGCGACATAATTGCGATCGCGGTACCCTGCCCCCCTCCCACTACTGCATCCCAATCATGCCAGCAGCTGCCATATCCCCCCCACCCTCCTTCCCATCTCAGCAACCCCAACTTGCCAAAAAGATGCCCCATCCACCCACCCTCCCACCTACCCTCAAGGTTCAGTCTTGATCAAAAAACAAAACCCATGTGTGGGGTGCACCCGTAGGGGGGACAGCATAGAAAAGCGCACAGCCACAGCACCCCCCTCAAGCCCCACAACGAGTACCGCCCTTGGATGGGACTGAGGAGGGCAGTGGACCCTGGAGTACATTACCACTGGGTGCAGGCCACAGCTCCGTGTCCAAATGACCTGACATGTCCATCCCAGAAAGAGGATGCTATCTCAGCAAGCCCAGAGTACCATATTCAGACTAGCCAAAGCTGCGTAGGGAGTAGATCAGGCGCCCGCGTCCGAGTCTGGGTGGTTGTCGTCGTGCGCTGCGCCGTGGTCTCTCGGACCATTCCGCATTCTCTTGATCACTTTTAAGTAGCCCTCCACCTGCTGCGGATTGGTGAAGAACCGCTGCTTCCCTTGATGTGTGATCCGGAGCTTAGCAGGATATAGCAGAGCGTAGTCCAGTTGTGCAGCACGCAGTTTTTCTTCACCTCAATAAACTTACGTCTCTGTTCCTGGACCACTGGAGTGAAATCAGGATAAATGGAGAAGTTGATGCCATCACAGGACAGAGACTGCTTGGCGTGCGCCGCTCTCAATGCAGTATCGTGATCGCGATAGTTAAACAGCTGAGCTATGATGGGCCTCGGTGGCATGCCGTGTTTGGGCACCGGGCCCAGCGATCTGTGTGCTCGCTCGACTATGAACTGCGATGAGAAGGCCTAGGCTCCAATAGATGTCTGAAGAAGCTTTTCCACACACAGTTCCATCCTGCCCGTGGCTGTGAACTCCGGTATGCCCGTGACGCGAATTTTGTTGCGTCTGCTGCGGGCCTCCAAATCCTCATTCTTCGCAGCGATGACCTGCAGCAAGTTGTCCATTCGGGCAAGCTGGGTGGCATGGGAAGCCGCTGCATCATCGACTTCGGATATGCGCTGTTCAGCGGCTGTGATCCGCTCCTCGTGACGGTCGACATTGTGCACAAGGGCGTCCATCCTCGACGAAAGTCTGTCCACCTTGTCCACCACTGCAGCAAAGCCCTGTCGCATCTCTTGCAGGATTTGCTGCATGTCCTGGGCTTCAGGGGGGGAACAGTGTTAGATGCTCCCGCGCCGCTCATGCTGGGCCGCTCGCTCTGCATTTTTTTAACTTTCTTAGCGGCCCTCAAGGAGAGTTTCTGCTGGCGGGTGTCCTGACGAACCATCGCGTCGCTGCACAATATCCAATTGATGCACTTCGGGCCAGGAAATAATAGGTCCTCCAAGAGCACTCAGATGGTGGATTGGTCACCCAGGCGCGTCCCAGTCCCCCATAGTTCACGATGCTGATGACACCTGAGTTCGCTTTTGCCCCTGGAGGAGGTAAGGCGAGATGTTGACGGGGGGTATATGCAGAGGGGGAACCACTCGCGACGCAGCTCCTCAGTAGAGTAAACCAAGGAGCGAAGCACACACAATAGCGTATTGGGTTGGGCTCAGGCAGTGGTACCATCAGAGAGTGCAGTCGAATATCATAGGGTGCCCACGCCAAGTCACTAATGCCCAACACTCCGTTCTCCTGCCACTCGTTCCGAGCGTTGTTAGCCCCAGCCGCGTTGCGCCATGCTCAGGCCTTTCGCGACGATCGTGCTCAGCAATGCAAGATAATAAGGGGAGGATGCCAGCTAACTCCCTTAGTACTCACGAGCTGCACACCGCTCATCCGACCCCACCGTGGTGCAGTCTTATTTGGGGAAGTCAGAGGGGTCCAGGGCCTGCAGAGTGTGAAGGCGCGGGAAACAGCAATATGTAATGGCGGCAGTCCCTTCTTATGGCGTCATGCCAGGCATTCCATCCAGCTTGGTCGCCTCTACAGGTCCCAACGTCGCAGCAAGATATCCGGGGACATAGATCGAGAGCTACGGGAGCCTCATGCCGGGACCTTCAGCCAGTCGCAGCAGCCGCCTCGATTCGCCCTCCAGCAGCGAGACGCAGCGGTCTCTCCCGAACCAAAGCAGCGCCGACACAGACCGGAGATAAATCTGGCAGTTTAGGGGCCGTTAGAAAAGTCAGTAGGCGCAGCTGTGCGCCCGCAGCCCATGAAGAGGGATCCGGCGAGAAGCCCGCAAGAAGAGGAGCTAGGGCCGACAGTATTCCGGGATGAGGTCCTCCGTCAAGGCCTACCTCCGCGTGGCGATCCCCGGCCTGTCCTGACCCCTGGGCTACGCTCCCGGTCGCACAGCACCTCCAGCGGCAGCTCCGGAGGGAGCTAGCGGGTCTCAGTGCTCAGGCATCGCTGCTTGGATTCGCCCAGGACTTGGACCGAGTCAGGAGGATCGGTGCTGGAGCAGATTGAGTGGGTCACGGAGCTGCTCAGACACCAGTAAGTAAGGATTACTGAAGGATGTTGGCTCCAGGGTACAGGAGCCTCACCGTTAGGCGGCCATTCTGTGTGCGCGCCCTCTAGCACCCCCATTGTCATTAAAACTGTGACAGTGTTCTGACTGGTGCCTCGCTGTGACCTATTTACTAACTGAACTCTCCTTGTGATGGTGCTATTTCTTGGGCTACTATGTGCATGTTTACCTCTGACATAAGACACTGATATGTACAGGGGATTTTTGCAGGGGATCCATTGGCTGCATGTTGCTACCACCCCTCGTTGGGGGTCGGCCGCACTGTATGCCGCGATAAATACTTCTATGTTTATGAGGTATCGGGGTGGGGGAGGATAGGTGGGTGGTTTCTTCAGCGGTTTATGGAGTTATTATTTTTAGGTAGTGCCTTTGTGATCAACATGCACGCGGTCTCAGACAGGTTGTTAACATTCATTGCACATATCTCTTTGTGGGGTTCCTATGCCAGATGCTGTAGGTAGTCCGGCGATGTCCAACAGTCGGGAACTCAGAATTGTTAGCTAGAATATACGTGGTCTCGTAGACCAAATTAAGTGGGGGCCGTGCTGTGACAAGCAAAATGATATAGAGCAGACATCCTACTCCTACAGGAGACCCATTTATTGGGCACTAAGACGTCGTGCTTGACGCACTTTGGATTCGTACACACCTTCCATTCTGGGTTCACTATGGTCTTCCGAGGAGTGGCGATCCTTGTTCATCACAGCATTCCCTTTATACACAGTAAGTCATGATCCGACCCCCAGGGTCGATATATTGTGGTTTCTGGAACACTGTATGGGGAATTTATTGTCCTTGGCAGTGTATATGCTCCTCCCCCGCATGGAACCTGATTGAGCGATTGACAGCGCTGTGGACTGAGATTCCGTCGGGATTGACAGTAGTGGGAGGGGACTGGAACAAGGTTTTGTGCCCGACATGGGACAGATTGCGAAGTGGAGGGAGACCGTCGATGGTACAAGATTCTAAACTGCTGCCCATGATTCAGGGGATGGGTTGGCCTGACTCCATGCGGGCGCTGCATCCCACTGAACACGAATACACATACTTTTCTGGAATGTACGAGTCTTTTTCTCGCTTCGATTATTTATTCATATCAGAAACTCATAACCCATAGATTGAAGTCCGCTGAGATATTACCACATGGCCTATCGGATCACTCACCAGTGTCTGTACAGTTGATCTTGGGCCCGAAGCACTCCTTCTTTCATTGGTGGCTCTCTCCTTGGCTCATACAAGATAAGCAATATCGGCTGCATATCCACACATCTATTACTGACTACGTTTCATTCAATCCATCAATTGTTGTTTTCGCATTTGTCACCCCGAGTGGGATGGGTATGCCCAGACGTGGGTCCCGTGCTCTCCATGCCCCTGGAGTCATGCTATCCTGGCTGAAGAGGGGTGAAAACCTGACACCGGTCCTAGGATGCTTGTTTCCAGTCCAGGGAGGGTCTGGCCTGGCAGTTTGGGCTGGACTGTTTCCATTGAGCACAGGGTTAAGACTGATTTGTATATGGCTGGGTTCAAACTGGAATAGCATGGTGAGCAAAAAATGATGGATTTAGGCCCAGAACTCTGTACTGGGGTGAATGTATGACATTGTTCTGCATTCTGTCCATCAATTGTTGTTTTTGCATTTGTCACCCTGAGTGGGATGGGTATGCCCACACGTGGATCCCAGGCTCTCCATGCCACTGGAGTCAAGCGATCCTAGCTGAAGAGGGGTGAAACCACAAAACCGGTCCTAGGATGTTTGTTTCCAGTCCAGGGAGGAACTGGCCTGGCAGTTCAAGCTGGCTGGTGAATGTATGACATTGTTCTACATTCTGTCCATCAATTGTTGATTTTGCATTTACCTTTCATTCAATGCCGGGACGGTTTCATCCCCTATAACACTGTGGGAGGCTCTGAAGCCTATGCTTCGGGGATAGATATCACCTTTTGTGCAGCGAGACGTCGACAGCATCGAGAGAAATTACTACAGGCCGAGGCCAGACTGATGGATCTGGAGCATAACAGTAGGGGATGGGGGGGGGGGGGCGCTGCGTGTAGACAGCTGCTCAGTGCCCAACAAACCTATGTGAGCGAGCTACTGGACGAGGCTCGACTCTACTGGCTTGCAACTCACAGCCGGATATACCAGTGGGGCGATAAGTCGAGTGCCCTGCTGCATTGCCTGTGTCAACGGTTCCTGCGTCTCCAGGTCATCCCCACTATACAGGACTCTAAGGGGGTGACTCTTACAGATCCACTGCAAATAGCGGCTAGCTTCGCCTCTTACTTTGCCACCCTATATACCGCCCAGGAAACCCTACCTGCGGCCACTATTTATAAAAAATGAGATTGATGATCTCCCCCACAGACTCTCTCCGACATGGCACGAGAAGTCTTAGATGCCCCGTTGTCAATTGAGGAGTTGCAAACAGCCTTAATAGACTTGAATTCCGGTAAGGCGCCCGGTCCTAATGGCTTTCCTTGCGAATTTCTAAAATATAATCAATCCCAGCTAGTGGAGCCCTACCTCTCGGCCCTCAACGTGACAGCTGAGGACGGCAGCCTCCTGCAAGATTGGAGACATGTAGAAATAGTAGGTTTCCTCAAACCGGGCCAACCACCGGAACTCCATTCATCCTTTCTCCGGATCTCACTCCTCCACGTTGAGGCGAAGCTTCTGGCCAAAGTGATTGCAAATCGCCCAGTCCCATACATTTCTGATATTATCCATCCTGATCAGGCGAGATTTATGCTCAGCTGTGCTACACGTCATAACAGACACAGAGCACATAACGCTGTTGCAGCCGTGGACAAGCTGGGGGAGCCTGCGGCACTACTCCTTGCCGATATAGATAAGCCTTCGACTTGCTCAGCTGGGTCTACCTCAACATTGGCCCCCCGCCTGCTAAACTTTATACGTCTCCTATATACTGACATTTCGTTGTCTGTCAGGGTAGCGGACTCCACTTCGGGCTGCTTTGCAACAGAGCGGGGTACTCGCCAGGGCTGCCCCCTCTCCCCATACTTGTTCACCTTGGCCATGGAGCCGTTGGCGGCGTGGGTGAGGATTGATGCCCAAATCCGCGGAATTGAGTGGTCGCAAGAGGTCTCGGACCAGATAGCGTTATACGCGGACGATGTGTTGTTCTTCCGCACTCAACCTGATAGGACTGGCCCATGCCTTCTCAGGATTATGCTGATCTTCGGGGAGAGCTCTGGCCTATACATGAACAGAAGTAAATTGTATTTGTGGCCCCTGCGTGGTGGCACATTGTCTCGAGGGGTAACCGTATTTCCTGATGGTTTTAAATATTTGGAGTGTTTCTATCTACAACCCAATCTATTTCATGGGACAGAAACTTGGCCCCGCTGTGGGCTCAGACGGGAGATCAGCTCCGCGTGTGGTCTCACCTACCCCTTTCCCTTCTCAGCAGCTTTGCCATATTTAAAATGGTATCCTTGCATCGCTTATTATACCAGCTTCAAAACAACCCTTATGCTATACGGCCGACCTGGTTCCGGCAACTCAACGCGGTCCTTGTTCTTTTCCTCTGGGGTGGAGGAGCGGCGCGTGTGGCACTGAGGACTTCTTTCCAATCCACCTACTGTGGAGGCATTGCCACCCCATATGTTTAGGCCTATCATGCAGCCTCACACATAGTAGTCCTAAATGACTGGGGGTACGGAGACTGAAGGGATCCAGCATATGCAGTAGAGCACTGGCTGATGGGGGCCCTGTTGCTGCACAGAGTCCTGTATTCTGGCCCGCTGCTAAAGGTGTTGTGGTCGGCGACCAAGACGGTCTTAGAGGTATGGAAATGAGCGCAGCGCATTATGGGTTGGTGGGGTAAACTGACGAAGGAAACCCCCCTGTGGAACAATGGTCAGCTACAGTTTACAAATAACGGATGTCTTGCCCATGCCGTGGACCGACCACCATGCTATATTTAGTAAGATCACCATCAAAACTCTCCCCAAGAATAAATCAACTTTAACCTCTCAAAAATCCTTCAAAGACTGGAAAAACATAAATCAGGTAGACTTGAAATTAAAACTGGACCAGACTCGCCCAGAGGTGTCCAGTGACCTCAATGTGGCGATACAACAATTCCAGACTTGGCTGGGCCATGCAACTAACCACTTACAGCCTGATTCATCAAGCCGAAATCGGCTCGCAAAGGGTCAGATTCTGAGAATCTGGCCCTTTGCGAGCGCTATTTTTGCATTTGGGATTCATCATCCCAAATGCAAAAATCGGTAATTGCTAATTCGCTAAATTGCGAGGAATTACATTTAAGGAATCTCTATTTGAGATTCCTTCAATGCAATTCATCAACCATTTTTAAATTGCTAATTCGCAATTTCGGGCCGCTAATTACCGAGAGGTCAGACCTCTCGTAAATAGCAAAAACTGAGAAAAATGCTTTTAAAAGCATTTTTCTAAGTTGCATGTTGCACACACACATGTCCTTTGGACATGTGTGTGCGCAACACCTGTTTCAATTTACATTTAAGGGGTGCTACAGGGTGTCCTTTGGACACCCCTGGCACCCTTTAAATCGCTATCTTATTTGCGAGTAGCAAATTGCTAATCGCAAATAAGGAATACTCTCCATTCATTCCTATGTGCCAAAAGGCCCATAGGAATGAATGGGGAGTTATTCCTTATTTGCGATTAGCAATTTGCTACTCGCAAATAAGGATTGTGTAGGAATCGCTATTTATTTAGCAATTCCTACATGAATCCCGTTTTGCAAGTCCTTAATAGCGATTCCTTATGAATCGCTATTAGGGGCTCGCAAAACGGGAGATTGATGAATCAGGCTGTTAGTTCCCACCAAGTCACTATCTAGGAATAGAGCAAAACCAACCGCCCCATGGTACACTGAGGACCTAAGGCTACAAAAACAAAATACCAGGAACAAGGAAAGGCTTTGGAGAAAAACCTATGACACAGCAAGCAAGACTTGCTATAAAGAATCATTGGCACTCTATAAAGTGATGATCATAAAAGCTAAAAAATCTTTTTATTCAGATCAAATTTATAAAGCCAAAAATTCAAGCAAACAATTATACCAGATTACCAAAACATTGTCAGGCAATGCCCCAGACCTTACTCCTCCTCCGTCACAAGCACTATGTGATGCCTTGGCTACATATTTCTTTACCAAGGTTGATGATATTTATCAAGCTTTTTCCACCAAATCACCACCGGTGAAAGCCGTCCCCCCCATGGCACCTCCGGCAAATATCTTCCCCAGTTTTCAAAAACTTACAAGTGACCTCACAGGGACAATCGTGTCAACAATTAAAACAGGATCGGCACTGGACCCCTGTCCTTTCTCAGTTCTAACACCTGTCATGGAGTCCATTATCCCAGTAATCACACAAGTTTGCAACTTCATCTTGCTATCAGGGATATATCCAGACTCGTTAAAAAACACCTTACTAAAACCCTTATTAAAAAAACCTTCCCTTGACAAAAATGAACTGAAAAACTATAGGCCCATAGCGAGCCTTCCTTTAGTAGCGAAAGTGGTTGAGAAGGCCATGAATTCGCAATTATCGGATTTTATTGAAAAACACCACCTCCTGGACGATACTCAATTCGGCTTTCGGAAGTATCACGGGACCGAAACAGCCTTGATCAAGCCCGCGGATGATGTTAGGGCAATTAGGGACCAAGGCGGGACAGCAATCCTGGTACTGCTGGACCTATCTGCAGCCTTCGACACGGTCGACCACACCACCTTGGTCGACCGTGTCGGAAAGCTCGGCATCTGTTACTCCACTAGAGACCTGCTTGCGTCTTTTCTGGCTAGAAGAACGCAAGCAGTCACTCTAGGACTTTTCCAATCTGCCCAACTCTCCTCGCCATGTGGGGTTCCTCAAGGCTCATCCCTAAGTCCGACACTATTCAACATATATGTGTCGGACCTTGCTTATGTCATCAAAGCACACGGGATGAGCCTAACCTCCTACGCCGACGATACTCAGTTGGTATTGGCCATCAAAGGAGATGGAGATCAAGTAGCAAAGAAATTTAAAAATGGAATGCTTGACATAGGAGAATGGATGGCCACTAATTGTTTAAAACTGAACTCAGAAAAAACTGAGGTAGTTATTTTTGGACCCCTTCTCCCAGCCTGGCCATTAGTTTGGTGGCCAGAATCCTTTGGCGCTCCCCCGAGCCCGACAGCCAAAGTTAGGAATCTAGGAATCATCTTCGATGAAGGACTCAATTTTATGGACCATGCAAATAAAACAGTTACCACAGCCCATTATAAATTGAAAATGATTAGAAAAATCCGTCCTTTTCTTCCGGAGACAGCCATCAAAACACTGGTCAGCTCCTTAGTTCTGTCAACCCTGGACTACTGTAATGGACTATTTCTCAATGCCCAGTCCAGAGTCATAAGGAAATTACAATCAATACAGAATGCTGCAGCACATCTTCTTTCTGGGAAGACCAAATATGAACCCATATCAAAAATTATTAAGGAATACCACTGGCTGATGATTCGGAACAGAATACATTTCAAATCCTTATGTATAGTTTATAAGGCACTTAACAATCAAGGACCCCATTTTCTTAAAGATCAACTTCAACCTTACAAACCCAGTAGATTGCTCCGTTCTGCCACCCTCAACCAACTAGTCATTCCACGCTCCAAAACAGTGTCTTGGGGCGATCGCCGCTTCTTAGTGGCAGCAGCCAAACTGTGGAATACACTTCCCCAAAACATCAGGTTGAGTCCCTCCCTTTTTCAGTTCCGCAAACTTGTAAAGACGTGGCTGTTTGACCAATAATTCCCCACCATTCCTCTTCAACCCCCTGTTTCACAAGTAAGTGTATTTTCCAGCGCCGAGACGCCTGCGGGTATTTGTCGCGCTCTAGAAATGTCAAAAATAAAATAAATATAAATAAAAATAAATAAATACCACAATTGATGCAGTTGTCTGGGTTCTGGGTTGGGAGGCCATTGGAATGGATATGGTGGGCACAGTTATGCATGGAGTGAGCATAAAGTCTTTCCAGGAACTTTGGACAGAATACAATATGCACTACACACAATTCTATAGGTACTTACAATTGCGACATGCCCTTTCCACATATCTGGCGCAACAAAATGATCTACCTGATTTCAACCCTATTGAGGCCATGGTCTTTATGGGAGACCTGGGGGACCATAAGATCACCAAAATATATTGTACACTCATAACTAATACCCCCACTACACTACATAAGACACAAGAGGCCTGGCAGCTGGACCTGGGACCCCTTGACGAAGACAACTGGGTGGAGGCGCTCGAATCCCCACGAGGCACGGCGATCGCCCCCCGCCTGTGGCTGAATCAACTCAAATACCTGCGTCTGCTATATTTCACCAGGTATAGGTTGTGGCGGGCTGGGCCGATCACCTCCCCTCACTGCCTGCGCTGTGTGGCAGATGAGGGTACTTTATTTCACACAATATGGCAGTCTATGCCGCTGTCGCGATTTTGGAGAGGGGTGGCGGCATGCCTCTCTGAGGTCCTGGGATCAGATAGTCAACCTTTGCCTCGATTGTTTATACATCATATAGCTGAGGGACTGGGCGGCAATAGATATAAGTACCACTAGCTTTTTCGAGGCCTTACACTGGCTAAGCGCAATGTCGCCAGGGATTGGAAGAGTGAGTCTCCGCCATTGATTGCGGCATGGAAGAAAGGCCTTGACTTTTGCATGGGTCTAGAGATTCCGGTCTTTGCAGCGAGAGGGTCCCCCAGAAACACTACACATTTTTGCTATTTTTTATGGCTAGTGTAATGTTTAATATGGACGCTTACAGTGGGGGCTGAAATGTTAACATGTGAATGGAGATGTATTTATCTCAACACTAAAAGGGCTTTAAGTGAGTATTTAACGACCAGTGATGAATTTCTCCCAATACATCATCTAAACACAAACTCCTAGCATGAGACTTTTGCTTTTGTTTCGTGACCTAACCCATGTGGCGCGTCCCCTCTGACTCGATACATTGCTTTTATGTTTGCATGACCACTTTATCGCCATATGTATTTTGTCTTATTGGGACTTTAGTGCTGCCAAATTTATACATGAGATAAAAACTGGCAATTTGGCGTTATGAAAAAAATAACTATATTTGGCCATCATTTAGAGAGGCTTTGGGATTGAGCTATCAGCAGAGGTCACGCCAGCGTTCTGCCAACCAGCCCCAGTCAGAGGTTGCTCTGAGCCTCTGAGAGTGGCACAGAGAAGTGGCCTCAGCCTGGCAGTGCTTTTTTTTCTCGGGGAAGAGCTGTGATAGAGAATAGCTATTTATCACTAATAAAGGTATGCTGTACAATCCATCTTAAGAGACTCTATAGGCTTGCTATGTTCTGCTAAATTTTAACATAGCACTTGAAATTAGCAATAGGGTGTTAGGATGCTAGGAATTTACTAACTATGTTGGGACTGTCCATATAGGATTTGCTGGACTATTATTGCAATGCTGCATTTATTTTTGCATTCTGTGTGTTTACTGTTCATATTTTACGTACAGGACGTCGGTTTTTATAAATAAACATTTTTAAGTTTTTCTCTGTGTGTCTTAATGCTACTTTTAGTGTGTTCATTATTTATGAAAGAGGTTTGGAGTTCTACTGTGCCTCAGACGACATCTAGGGCAGGCGACTCGAACAATTAGCTCTCCAGCTACCTGTAAGTAGCTCTCCTGTGTACAGACCGGGTTGCAGTCCAATAGGATTTCTAATTCGTGTGGGTAGATCAAACTAAGTCTTTGCACCGCGGGGTTAGAAAACCGAATATTTCTGCTCTGTTGTGGGCTAGATTGTGACTATAAGATCAACAAAGACTCGGCGTCTGCATGTATTACACTTTTCAAAATGATAGGCTCACCCACAACAACAGCAAATTCTGTTTGAAGCCAATTCAAAGACTTAAATTCTCAGGATCTATAACAGATTCAAAGTATGCAAAAGTGTGCTCATCGAAAGCCAAACTATCTGCTGTCTTGGAATTAGCGATTCCATAACCAGCCTCCAGCGAGTGCATGCCTCCTCAAATAACTTCTTGGCAATATGTTGTTATGTATTCTGCTTATTCCATAGTGTCATCTATACATGCAGCCTTTCCAAGAGAAGCTGAACAACAATTGATTCAAGAAACCAATTATTACAATGAGCAGGTAGAAATAACTCAAACAATTAAACTAGTGCACCCCTGGTGGATGTCAAACAGTACAGGGGGTAGGCACCACATTTTGTGCTGACTTTGGAAGCATCAGGGGTGGGAGGCCCTTCCTCAAGAACTCTCAGCAAGCGATTGTTGGTCCAGTCAAGCAAAGTCTCTTCAAATAAATGTTCTCGAGTTGAGAACAGTCCGGAAAGCTCTTCAATCTTTTCTTCGGTGCACCAAGAATTCATTGGTGTTTATCTGTACTGACAACACCACCACAATGTTCTACATCAACAAGCAAGAAGGTACATGATTCTGCGTACTATTGTCAGAAGCACAAGAACTTTGGCACTGGGAGTTCTGTCATTGATTAGCCTTAAAAACAGAAGAACTTCCTGGAATGAAAGATGATCAAGCAGATTACCTCTGCAGAACATTTCACATATGGGAACTGAAATAGAGGACATTCAGCTAAATATCTGAGCTGTGATAGAGAGTAACCGAAGATTGACCTATTCACCAACAAATAAAGAAACGGTAATTTTATACAAGCACATATCCACCAAGCACTTCTTGTCTCCAGGCACGCCTCTTCCTTTTCTGATGTTTTTGATCTCTTTCCCTCTGCTGGGAAAATTCAATAAGGCTTAGAAAATATGTTGAAAATGTCCAGAGCTTAAAAAACTAAGACATCTGCATTTTCCACTGAAACAGCTGTGCTGCGGATTAGCAATGACCATAACGTGGCAAGAATAAAAAAACTCACATTGAGTAATGTCTTTAAGAAGCACTCGTGTGTAAAAGGTTTAGGTATGATCTCCCTAAAAAACAAAATGCTGCTGATGGGAAACTGAAACCAAATAAAAGTGAAAACATGGGGCAGATAAAGTCCTCGAATGAGACCTGCCTTTGAGTCTCTGTGAATGTGTTTGTCCGCTGAACGAATAGAAACTTCAGGTTCAGAAAAGTGCTGTTGCCCTTAGGAAAGCAGCTGAAAGTGTGTAACAGTTAGCATGGAATGCCAAGGCACTTGCACTTTAGCACCACCATGGGCTAATAACAAACAGTCTAAAAGTCCGCAGGCCTGGCCTTTGCCAAGTGTTGCAATGGCTACATGTTTTTTTTTTATATTGGAAGCGTGAAAAGGAAGAAAAATTCCACCTAAATAAAACTGTTAAATTTAAAAATGTGTTTCATAGAATCTTACTAGAACGATACAGGTGCTTCCTGGCAGCACGTGCACCAGACCGAGTGCAGACATCCATGTTAGTCATATGGTAATCCCGGGAATATGTGCTTACTGGTGCAAAAAAAGGTACAGTTAGGATTGATTTACAGCAACCTGGAGACAGGATTTAAAGATAAAAAATGATTCAAATAAAATAAAGCATGGGTAAAGAATAGTACGAAAACCGCATTAGCAAAATAAAGTTTTGGCCCATCAGCTCTTCCACTGAATTGCACTCTTTTTCAAGCAGATGTGTAAATGAGATCAGGAAAACATGCTGCAACATTGCAGGAGAGACAATGTCTGAAGTGGGATGACCCACCCCCCTTGGAGACGCTAGAATTACTGTAACATGAATACATATTTTAAACACACAATAATTACTAAACAAATCAAGCCTGGATACAGAAAAGTTAGAAAAATGCACTGGCAAAGTCAAATGATGACCCATTGGCATTAAAGTGTACACCTTTTCAAACATATATATGTATGTATCTGGTATTTATATAATACAAGTCTAGCCCAAAGGCAGTGCGGCACTCTAGAGCGCTAAAGGCAAAGACACAGTCAGCTTCTGAATGGAGGGGGAGCTGGTTTCTACGAGTAAAATGGGCACATGTGATCACAATACAAGAGAGCAAATGGCTGAAGTGGGCTGACCCATTGTCCTAGGCTGCATGGTGTGATGGGTGGGTGCAAAATATGACTGACAGTTGAACCAGCTAATGGATGAAGAGGGTAGGTTCATCTATGTGTGAATAAATGTGTGAATTTTATTACGAATGTTGTTAAAATGACAAGTGTTTGGAGAGACAGATAGTACTATCACTAGGCCAGAACGCAAAAGCACCAGCAGGTGCTTTTTATGGGTTCTGAAATCAAGGGCTGAGCAAATATGTCACCACTCGCAGGGGCAAAAATATTCTTCATGAATGTCTGTCTGTTTTTGAGGCCAAGCTTGCATTTTCTAAAGGGCCACGTGGGGGCAGTGGCGGTCCAAGAACAAGACTGGCCTGACATTCACAGGAAACAAGTAAGTTTTGGTTATACTTAAGAGGGAGTAACTACCAGCTACTGACTGTGAACAGGAACAAATCTGAGTCTCCTGTCCCTCCGTTATTAAGGGACACTGGGCCCACTCTCCCTGTGTATGCTAGTGGGAGCCCCCTTGACATGGGAACATTGTTTACCCCCAGGGTCAGTGGCGCAACGCAAAATGATGCCCCCGCAGAATGTGTTGACGGCCCCCTAATTTTCCCATATCTCACAGCTATACATTGGCCTTTGGCTAAATGGGGCCCCCCTAAAAGTAAGGGGGTCCCCTGAAGGTGCCCCCCAACCCCCTGACGCAGTAGGGACTTCAGGGGCCTGTGTTACACCCCTGACCTGAGTAAAACCTACTTTCGAATCTAAACAAAGCAGCACTGCTGGTAGTTACTATATCCGACTCTTAAATCACTGAACACAAAGCTGTTTCTGTGTGAGCTGCCAGAGTACATCTTCATGCCCTGGCCCGGTGTGGCACCCGGTTACTATGACATAGCTTTAGAGCAGAACCTTAGGCCAAGAGGCAGTGGAATGCTTCCGCTGAGGGACATCTCATTTCGACCGTTGTGTCATTTATAAACCCCTTCATTTCGCCACCACTTAAGCACTGCCTCTCCGATGTCTTTTGGGTGAGTGCAGGGACTTAAAGCATTGCTAAAGATACTCAGATCCAGGAAGTACTTAAAATGTCAGATTGGACCAAAAAGGCAACCGTAAGCAAGGCATCCGTATTAGAAAAGGAGTCAGACAGGGATGCCTTTTAGCCCCACTTTTATTCACCTTAAACATTAATAATCTTGACTCAGTTTTAGTGGGAGCTAGTAGGGACATCCTACGTGTGGGGGAACGGTTAATTCCGGCTCTTCTATACGTGGATGATGCTGCCCAGCTAGCTAGAACAGCGATTGGCCTACAGCATCTTTTAACTACATTTGCCGATTTTATGAACTCACTGGACCTTGATGTCAATTTTTCTAAATCACAAGCAATGATTATGGGTTTAAAGCCCAGAAAACCTCAAATTCATTATTGTGAAGGAAATGTAATTTCACGGGTGACGTCATTCACATACCTAGGGGTTTTATTTGATGAAAGGGGTACAACAAATGAAAGCAAAAAGAAATGCAATGGCCAGAGCTACCTTGGCTGTCCTTGACTTTGTACGTAGATTAGGGGCAAAGCCAATGCATGCAATGTTAAATATATATGGGGCCAAATGCATTGCTATAGCAAACTGTGGCTCTGACCTATGGGGATACAGAGAAGTTAGGAATATCCAAATAGTGGAAAACAAATACCTAGGAAATCTGCTACCTATGCCACAGTCAACATCTTCTTATATGATCCATCAAGAAACAGGCCCAGGTTTCGTATCAGATCTAATTGGTATGGCACCTCTACTCCAATCCAATATTTCTTTATTTCGGTTATTCGCCATAAAGGAACAAGCACAAGTATGTTAAAAATGATAAAAAAGTTTCAAAGGAATAAAACAAAATGTCTGAAATAGTACATTTTAGGTAAAAAGATGATAAAAAAAAAAGGTCAGCCACAATCAAGTCATTGATTTGACATTAACAGGGCCGGACTGGCTACCCGGCAGTTTGGAATGCTGCTGAGCTGGGGGCTGATTTCGTTCATGGAGACCTCTGTGTGCTAAACGAATATCGTTTTGCTTTAATTATTTCGAAGCACACTCAGGTCTCCAGGAACAAAATCAGCCCCCACTGCAATAAAAGCAGCCCTCAGCTCGACAGCATTCCAAACTGGCCAGTAGTCAGTCCGGCCCTGCATATTAATGAAATATCTCCTGAAGCACCAAATGGAATTTAGGAAGCGTGAAACCGCAAAGACTAAATGGGAATCTGTGTTGTATTTTAAATTTCTGAAAGCTTTAATGATATGGGTTGTGCCTAGGTTTTTGCATAACTGTATCAGCCATCTTTGTCTTGTTGAGTGATATCCTGGGCAAAAGAAAAACACATAAAGTTCAGACTCAACACAAATGTTACAGGCTGGACACCCACTTGGATCACCACCCGAACAAATACACGTAAAGGCACGCAGGGGGAGACAGCCGTGATTGAACTGTACATATAATTTCCTGCCTGATGCCGGGCGGATTACGTCAAGACATGCCTCCAACCTGCAAGTGTCTTTTACTTCCTGGAAAAGTGTTGTGAGGGAGCCATGAGCAGGGCCTGCATGGAGTTTTGCGGATAAGCTATCTCAGTAACTGATGTTTAATAATTTGCGTGGTGTTCTCGAGCAAGCTGTGTCAGGGTTATCCCATAGTTCTTTTAGGCCTATTTCATAAAGGCCCTCCCTGATGAATCTAAGCCAGGGCAGCTTTCCTGAACTGGGGAGACTCAGGATTTCCAATAGCTCCAATCTATACTCTAAGAGCTCCAGTGTAACCCAGAGGCGCCGCCAAAATAATAATGACCAGCAATAGATATCACCCCTAGTTCCATATGCAGTGGTACCAGAGGGGAGCTGATCGGTAAACTGAATAATTGTCTAAGGAATTTGTTCTCAGTAGTGACCAGAGTCCTATGGTTGGAGTGCCCCCAGAGTTCTGCCCCATATAGGGCAGCAGTCCTGGCCTGAGTTTTTTATATCTCCATGACCGGGCTCACTGGTTTCTGGAATGTTTCCCTGAAGAACTTGGCCAGGCCACCCATGGTCTGTGTCATTTTGAGATTAGATTTGTTAATTTGGCCCCCAAAGTCATATTCTCTGTAAGAGTTAGACCCAAATAATCAAATACAGAAACTTGCTCCAAAGGGATACCATTCATGTGCGGGTTAGGGCGTGTATATTTGCTAGGGTTAAAGATCATACATTTTGTTTTGTTAATATTGAGCTCTAATACCCTGGTCCTTCAAAACTCACAAAACCCATCTAAGATTCTTTGGATACCCATTGGTGACTTGGAGAGAAGAAGGATATCGTCTGCAAACATCATGGCAGGAATTTTGTTTTTGCACGATTTTAGCAGCGTAAGTATCCTTACAAGCTCTGAGCGCATCAATCAGACCGTTGATGTATATGCAGAACAAGGTGGGGGTTAGCACACACCCCTGTCTAACACCCGGGTTTACAGGGATGGGCTGCGTTAGTTCCCCATTTTCCCGTATCTAATTTGTGCATAATTTCCATTGTGTAGCCTTCTCAATACATTTAAAAGGTTTTAGTTTGAGTTTAAATTATTTATAAAGAGCGCGTACACCTGGCGGTTTCATGGCGCTATGGTTTACTGAACCTCAGAGAACAGGAAGGACAGGGGGAAATAGGGAGGATTTATAGTGGGAAAGCTTGTAGAAAGAGAAAGGTTTTTAACGCCTTTCATAAGTGAGAGTATTGAGTGGAGGATCTGAGGTGGGCCGGTAGAGAGTTCCAGAAGGTAGGGGCGAGTGTGGAGAATTTCGAGCCTCCCCACTTTTTACACCTAAAGCGGGGAACTGTCAGCAGATGTTGGGAAGATGAGCGCAGTTCCCGAGTGGGGGCATAGGCTTTAATTTCCGAGGAGATAAAGGCAGGGGCGGAGCCGACCCGAGCCTGAAAAGTGATACAGCCCATCTTGAACTGGGAACGTTCCCGGATGGGGAGCCAGTGCAGGGACTTTAGGAGTGGGGTGACGTGATGGAATTTAGCCAAGTTGTAGACTAGGCGGGCGGCCTGGTTTTGGACCAGCTGTAATCGCCGTATGTTGTATGCGGGCATGCCGCAGTATAGAGCGTTGCCGTAGTCTAATCGGGAGATGACCATTGCCAGGACAATAAGTTTTAGGGCAGAGAAAGAAAAGAAGCGGGAGACCTTACGGATAGTGCGAAGTGAACGAAAAGAAGAGGACACCGCTGAGCTCACCTGGGAGTGCAGGGTGAGTTGATCGTTAAGCTTGATCCCAAGCGTTTTGACAGAGGAAGAAGGGGAGGGAGGGGGACCTAGGGTCTGAGGCCAAAAAAGGGGGGTCCAGGGACTGGAGCAACCACCTGTTAAAACCAGTTCGGTTTTGTCTGGGTTTAATTTCAGGTGGTTGTAGTTCACCCAGTCCCGGATGAAGATCATAGTGGATTGGAAGTTTGACATTTATTTATTTATTTATTTATTTATTTATTTATTTATTTATTTTTTGCAATTTTTAAAGCGCTGCAATTACCCGTGGGTGTCTCGGCGCTAACAGCTAAAGGCTAACTGACCAGATATTAAACATTGAAACAGTGAATAAAGTGATCTACAAGGAATGTCATTGAGAAAACAGCCAAGTCTTTAGCTGCTTTCTGAAGACAATCAAAGATGGACTAATCTTTATGTTAAGGGGAAGGGAGTTCCACAATTTCGCCGCTGCTATGGTGAAACATCTGTCTCCCCAGGTCACTTTTCTTGTTCTGGGAATCTGAAGCATGTGAGCTGTGTTAGATCGCAACGTTCTAGGGGTTGCCAAAGGTTTAAACGAACTTCTCAGAAATTTAGGGCCCGTGTTGTTTATTGCCTTATAGACAATACAGAGGGTCTTGAACTTCGTGCGGTTTCTGACTGGAAGCCAGTGCAGTTGGTCTAGATGTCCAGAAACAGAGCTGTATTTGGGAATGCCCAATAGAATTCTGGCGGAGGCATTTTGTATTAGTTGCAGTTTGGAAATAACCTTTTTTTGAGCATTGAGGAAGAGGGCGTTGCAGTAATCAATGCGAGAAAACACCAGTGTGGATATGAGTGTTTTTCCCAAAGCTATGGGAAGGTACGGTAAAAGTTTCTTTATTTTCCTTAAGATGTTAAAGGAAGATGACACTACCGAGTTCGCATGATGATGGAAAAGGAGCTTGTTGTCAAATATCACTCCCAGATTTCTAACTTTACTGACAGGTTGTGGTGGAGTTCCCAGTTCCTCAGGCCACCAAGAAGGGGACCACAAAGGTTGGATATTTCCAAACAGCATAACTTCAGTCTTAGCTGAGTTGAGTTTTAAGCAGTTGGAAGCCATCCAACTGCTAATGGCCCTCATACCATTCTTGAAATTTGCTGCAACCGTGGGTCCATCTTTGTGTATAGACAACACCAGCTGAGTATCATCAGCGTATGTTGTCAAATTGATGTTATGCTCTTTTATTACCCTCGCTAAGTCCGAAACATGGATATTAAAAAGGGTCGGACTTAGCGAGGAACCCTGAGGGACTCCACAGGGAAGGCTGAAAGTAGGTGAAGTAAAAGTGCCCAACTTGACAGCTTGTCTACGATCAGCCAAGAATGATGTAATGAGGTCCCTGGCTCTATGTTTGATGCCGATGGCCTCGACACGGCTGATCAGAGTTGCATGATCGACCGTGTCGAAAGCCGCCGACAGGTCCAGCAAAATCAGGACAGCCTGTCCACCCTTATCCATTGTAGCCCTGATTTCATCTGCCGCCTTGATCAGGGCGGTCTCTGTTCCGTGACCTTGCCGGAAACCGAACTGGGTTTCGTCTAACAGGTCATTAGTATGAATATAGTCAGATAGTTATTTATTCATGACTGATTCAAAGATCTTGGCTGGAAACGGCAGAGAGGCAATGGGACGATAACTGGAGGATAATGTGGGGTCCAGGGAAGGTTTTTTAAGAAGCGGCCTGATAATGGTGTTTTTCCAGATGGTAGGGTAGGAACCTGTAACAAACATATTATTGCAGATATGTGTAAGTGGCATGGAAATGATGTCTGGAATGTTGTTGAGTATGGATGGATGACAAGGATCCAGAGGGGAGCCAGATTTGATTGATTGAATTAATTTGTGAATATCTTGTGGATTCGTGCTGGTAAATTCAGTAAAAGCTGTCGGAGTCTCGTGTAACTCAGAGTCGAAAGTGTCGGAGGTTTTCACTTTTGGGCTGAAATCCTTGAATATAGATGTGACCTTTTCGGAGAAAAAGTCGGCCAGTACGTTACAAAAATTTTGAGACGTTTCCGTCGAGGGATTAGAAGGTTCGGCAAGGTGGTTGACAACTTCGAACAGTTTCTTCATACTACATCGGGCTTGATTTATTTGGGCAGTGTAATAGATATTTTTCTCAAGTACTATGCTCTGCTTATAACTAAGAAGTGCAGCTTTGTAGGCAGTCTTGTCTGCTGAATTATAATTTTTACGCCAATGTCGTTCCTTGTTTCGACAATATTGTCGTTGGAGTCTAAGGTTTTCGGTAAACCATGGGGCCGAAGGGGTCTTCCTGTTGCATTTGTATGTTTTAAGAGGGGCCAAGGTGAGAAAAGCTTCTTCCAAAATAGAAGTATTATGGAGTCAGGGGATTGTGACAGGGAGAAAATGAGCTGGAGGTCATCCCCATAGTTATATACGGAGACCTCCATTTGCTGAAGAGCAAAGATGAGGGGAGCTATGTACAGATTGAACAGAAGTGGGGAAAGGGAGGAGCCCTGAGGAACCCCGCATTGTACCTTCCGTTGATCCGCTGAGAAGTCACCCAGGCACACCGCTTGGGTACGGTCCCTGAGGAAGGAGGACAGCCAGACCAGGGCCGAACCTCCGACCCCGGCCGCCCCCCACACGGGAGAGTAAGATGGAGTGATCAACCATGTCAAAGGCGGCGGAGAGGTCGAGGAGGACTAAGGCCTGGGGAAGGTTGGTGTCCATGCCTTCTCTAAGGTTGTCGAGGACCGATAACACCACAGACTTGGTGGAGTGAGCGGGCGGAATCCGGCCTGATGAGGGGCTAATACTCCGTTTTCTTCCACGTAGGTGGTGAGCGCTCTGGTCACATGTCGCTCCAATACATTCCCTAAGAAGGGTAGTAGAGAAATGGGGCGATAGTTGACAGGAGCGGAGGGGTCAGCGCCAGGTTTTTTGAGGATGTGAATGATGGTGGCTGCTTTTAGGGATGGAGTAACGATGCCCTGAGACAGAGAGCTGTTGAGAAAGGTAAGAGGGGGTTGCACACAGGTCGCGTAGATGTGCCTGAGGATGTGAGCAGGACAAGGGTCTAGAGGGGATCCTGATTTGACCAAGGGGAGAAGGGAGAGAAAGGTCTCTTCAGTCAAAAGGGGGAATGAGTCAAGGCGAGCCTCTGCTGATGGACACCGGGGGTTGAGAAAAGAAGGGGGGGGGGGGATATTGGCTTTGATTTTTGAGATTTTGTTCAAGAAATAGGTATTCAGGGAGTCGCAAAGAGCCTGTGAAGGGGGAGGCTTAAGGGTAGTTCTGTCGGAATAAGCGAGGTTGTGGACAATAGAGAAGATTTCTCTGGGCTGGTTCTCTGCAGCCAAGATTTTAGAGGAGAGGTAGGCTGTTTTAGTGGTCAGGATAGCTTTTTTATATTGCGACAGGAGGGTGGTGTACTGAGCTTTAAGGTTGGGGCAGTAGTGTCACCTCCAAGCTCGTTCAGCGTGGCGGACTGTAAGTTTTAAGGCCTTCAGTTCCTCGTTGAACCAGCGGTTAGCGTCGTTCACCCGTCTGGAGGACACTCACCTGAGAGGGGCGACCGAGTCGCAGCCTGACAGAAGCCAGGAGTTGATGGAGTCAACTTGTGCTGAAATAGACAGACCGAGTAGGTCAGGGCAGGAGGAAGAGAGTGTGGCGGATAGTGAGGCCGCATCCACCCGGCTCCAAGAGCGTGCCCAGATGTTTTTGGGAAGAGAAGGTTTGGTGGCTGGGCTAAGGTGTAGGGAAAAAGAAATCAAGGAGTGGTCGGACCAGGTAAGGGAGTATTGCCAGCTCACTTAAGACTCTCCATTGAGCATCTCTGGGTACCAGGTCAAATGCACTCGTCAGATCAACAAAGACCAGTTACAGGCTTCTAAATGGACTGTCTGCCAATGGAAAAGCTGGAGCCTGAAAATCTGGTCTATTGTTGATGTTTTTTCCTTAAAGCCAGCCTGCAAGGGGGTCAGGATCTTTTGTTCTTCCAACCAAGATTGCAGATGATCTAAAAGGACCCCAGAAAATTTTTTCTGTAAGACATCGATCAAACTGATCGGTCTGTAGTTTGCCAGTGACAAAGGAGATACCTTCTTATATACCAGGATAATCTCGGCACCTACCCAAGTTGCGGGAAGAGCCAGTCCCAGTAAAATGGCATTAAAAGTTGCCCAGAAATAAGGGCCCCAGATCTTAGGTTCAGCCCGATAGAGATCCCCTGGGATATTATCCAAGCCATCAGCCTTGCCATGTAAAATTTTATATAAGGCTTTAAAGACTTCTGTCAGTGATATCTCAGGTGTGGCTGTCACCGGCCCCAAGTGAGTCGGGGTTGCTAGGGTCTGACTGTGCCATCTAGTGGGGCATAAAGGGCTGAAAAATGCTCTTTCCAGCAGTGAGACAAAATGTTTGGCTCAAATGCCGCTTGGCTATTGCTGCTACCAGTGGTTACAATGCGCCAGAATGATTTCATATCTTTAGATTCCAAGGCCGATTTCAGGCTGTCCCACTGGTCTGTTTCCCACGAGGATTTAATAATACTGCATTTTATAAAGCGCGAACAGCTACCTCGCTAGGAGGTGTCCCGGCGCTAGGAGAACACAGTTGACCTGGAGGCGAGAGTAAGAGAGCTAGCGGGGTTGAGTGAAGAGCCACGTTTTCAGCAGTTTCTTAAAGCAAGGTTCAGAAGGGGCCCGCTGGATTTCTTGTGGTAAAGTGTTCCATAGAGAGGTAACATTTGCCGAAAAAGTACGGCCGCCTAGTCGAGCCTTTTTCGTACGAGGGACGGCCAGTTGAACGCGGCAATTGGACAGCAGTGCGCGGGTTTGGGAGTATCTCGGGAGGCGGGTTTTCAAGTACTCTGGGCAGGAGCTATGCAGAGATCTCAACGCCAGCGTAAGTGCTTTAAATTTTATTCTGCTGGCAACTGGCAACCAGTGCAGTGATCGAAGATGCGGAGAGACTGACTGCTTGAGAGGGATTCGCAGTAGCAGTCTCGCAGCCGCATTTTGAACTACCTGAAGTTTTTGCGTCAGGTATTTTGGTAGGCCTAGGTAGAGTCCATTGGTGTAATCCAGCAGTGATGTCACAGTGGCATGGATAACCGTTTTCCGGCAGCTCTCCGGGAGGAGTCTCAGGATTTTACAGAGATTTCTCAGTTTGCTCAAGCAGCAGCCGGCGACTTGTTGGATGTGCGAGGTGAAGGACATGCTATCGTCCCACCTCACTCCAAGATTTTTTGCCGTGCGGCTGGGTGAGGGGGCTAGGCCCATCTCCGTCGGCCACCAAAGTTCTGAGGCGGGGTGGGGCCTCTGCCAAAGAAGATTACTTCGGTCCTATTGGCGTTTAATTTTAATTTATTCGTGTTCATCCAATCGGCTATATCTTGGAGACAGCCTTTGAAGTTCGAGAAGGACTCCTGCGTCACCTCTGAGTACGGAAATACCAACTGGGTGTCGTCGGCATAGGAAATTGCCTTGACGCCCCAGTTGGCAATCAACGTAAAGAGAGGAGCGAGGTAGATGTTGAACAAAAGGGGGCTGAGAGCCGACCCTTGCGGGACTCCGCAGCTGAGGACCTTGGGTGCTGAAGAGACCGTCCCTAGTGCCACCTTTTGAGTTCTCTGGGACAGATAGGAGTGTATCCATCCCTGTGCCTTATCCTGGATACCTATCTCGGCCAGGCGGCTGAGTAGTCTGGCATGGTCCACCGTGTCGAAGGCGGCAGACAGATCCAGGAGTACCAGCATCGCTGAGTTACCTGCATCCATCGACCACCTTACTGACTCGGCTACCTCAATGTCAAGTCAAGTCAAGTCAAAGGATTTATATAGCGCACTACATACCCAGAGGGTCTCAAGGCGCTTAAGGAGGGGTGGGGAATTACTTGTCAAATATCCACGTTTTAAGTTGCTTTCTGAATGCTAGGTGGTTCTGGGTAAGGCGAAGGTAAGTGGGAAGTGAGTTCCAGGTTTCAGCTGCCAGGTAGGAGAAGGATCTACCTCCCATGGTGGTCTTGTTGATGCGAGGTACAGTGGCAAGGGCTTGGTTGGAAGAACGAAGCTGGCGGGAGGGGGTGTGTAGAAGGACAGTCGTGTGTTGAGGCATTCTGGTCCGATTTCGTAGAGTGCTTTGTGTGCGTGGGTTAGGAGCCGGAAAGTGATCCTCTTATTGACGGGGGAGCCAGTGGAGGTTTTTCAGGTGACCAGAGATATGTTCTCTACGCGGGATGTCTAATATGAGCCTGGCTGAGGCGTTTTGGATTCGTTGGAGTTTTTTCTGGAGTTTAGCGGTAGTCCCGGCGTAGAGGGTGTTTCCATAGTCCAGTCGGCTCGTGACCAGAAGCGTGGGTGACAGTTTTCCTAGTTTCGGTGGGGATCCAACGAAATGTTTTTTTGAGCATGCGAAGAATGTTGAAGCAGGATGAGGAGACGGCGTTGACTTGTCTGTTCATTGAAAGTGAGGAATCCAGGATGACGCCCAGGTTCCGTGCGTGGTCCGTCGAGATGGGTGCTTTTCCAAGGGCTTCTGGCCACCAAGAGTCGTCCCATGTGGAGGGGGAGGTACCTAAGATGAGGACTTCTGTTTTATCAGAGTTCAGTTTCAGACGGCTGTGTTTCATCCATTCGGCTACTTCTTTCATTCCTTCGTGTAGGTTAGTTTTGGCGGTGCTAGGGTCATTGGTGAGTGAAAGGATCAGTTGAGTGTCATCCGCGTAGGAGATGATGTTGAGGTTGTGTTGGCGGGCGATGGCTGCGAGGGGGCTCATGTATACGTTGAAAAGTGTGGGGCTGAGTGAAGATCCTTGTGGTACGCCGCAGATGACTTCAGTGGCCTCTGACTTGAATGGTGGGAGGCGGACTTTCTGGGTTCTACCGGTGAGGAACGAGGTGATCCATTCCAGTGCTTTTCCTTGGATTCCGATGTTTCTGAGGCGCTGTAGAAGGGTGTTATGGCAGACTGTGTCAAAGGCTGCGGAGAGGTCGAGGAGGATGAGGGCGACTGTGTCTCCATTGTCCAGTAGAGTTCGGGATGTCGTCTGTGGCTGCGATGAGGGCGGTCTCAGTGCTGTGTTTTGCTCGGAAGCCGGACTGTGAGGAGTCGAGGGATTTGTTGGCTTCGAGGAAGGCGGCGAGCTGGTTGTTGACAGCTTTCTCGATGACTTTGGCCGGGAATAGAAGGAGCGAGATGGGGCGGTAATTTTTGAGT
>NW_028250918.1:0-25584 GCF_964263255.1 Lissotriton vulgaris | reverse complement strand
AGATAGAGAATAAAATTTATCGCCGCCTTCTATGTCTCTAATATCTCCATTTAAGTTTAACATAGCATTCTGAGAAACCGCTTGGCCCGCCTCTCCTGACACAGTCTTATTTTGCTGTGGCAGCTCCGCAGCCCATTGGTCGGGGGGTGGGGGGGGGGGGGGTTCCATGAACAACCATAGGCACCATTGAAACTACAGCTCCCAGAGTTCCACTGTGCTGAGTCAAATGGTCTACAATGTTAGAGGGGGCTTCAACATTATTATCAGTACTCTTACCCCCTAGCTCCGGGTGTCCAGCCTCGCTTGTAGGGTCGCACCCCTGTGCCACCCCATCTAGGGGGACCTCGCTGCCATCTGATACTGTTGACCCCAAAGGAGACAGAGAAAGAGCGGCATCCGCCTTACCGGTGGTAGAAGCTGCCAGGAGTTTTGGAGATGCAAATGCAGGCTAACCACGTTTGTAGCGTCTTGTTCTTGTTAGCCTGTAGTTTAAACATAGCCGGGAGGGTCTGTCTGGATTTCACTGTCACTGGGACCACCATCTCCACAGGAGCCAGCCGGCCGCCCACCGCGTCCCCGCCAATTCCCGCTCCCGATACTTGCACTGCTGGGGACTGTTCCACCACACTGGCTAACTTCAAAGAGCCGACTCCCCGGGCTGTCGAAACGCGTCCTGTGGTGGCAGAAGCCGGATTCTTCACCTGGGCTTTAGGAGGCATGACTAGGCGTGGAGAACTAAACAGCTGAAAGACGGAGAATAGCCAGAGCAACAAGCTGAGGAGCCCGTCCGCAGAGAGAGAATCCAGCTGGTGAGTCGATTCCTAGAGACCAGGGGCCCCCACAGATTAGCGTTTTTTTTTTAAACTGAAGTAACTGAAGTTATTGAATGCGTTTTCAAAGTCCAGTCCAATTTCAATTTTCAAGAGCCATAATACACCATAGATCAGCGAGTCAACCAGGAGAGAGCGTTTCACCCAGTTCACTCAGCCGAGTGACCGGCTGCCATTTTGCCCACATGAAAGCCCTGTCTGATATGGAATGGGCCACTATTCTCAAATACCCATAAGCAGATTTCCCGTAATTCCCGGTTCAAGTTCATACAGCTCTCAGTACTACATAGAGCATACTTAACACCACACAAGGTACAAGTGGTGTACCCATCTGCTTCTTCAGGGTGCCAACGTTGTCATACACCTAACGCAGACTTAATTCATACGATCTGGTCATACCCATCTCTGTCTGTTATTGGGGTAAGTTTCAGAGGGTCTCTCACATCTGTCGATGATAACCTCTTGGTGTCTATGGAATCCTGGGTTTGCCCCTCTCCCCAAAACAGCTAAAAGGATCCAACGCTTCGCCAACCTTACCTTGCTATTGGCAAAAAGAATGCTCACACAATGGTGGAAGACAAATAAGGCAGAGGGGGCTTTGGGGGAAGAGGTTCTTTGCTGGGCCACTGCAGAAGGCACAGCTCTGAGGCGAGAGTAATATGGAGGGCTTTGTAAAAAAACAATCTTGATGGATTGGGATCACCTGCTGGAGTAATTCTGGGCACACATATCTGATACCTAGCAGGTATAGAGGAACATTTATTCTACTCACCTAACCGAAGCACCTTACAAGCCTCCCAATCATGTACACCATAAACCAAAATGGACCACTCAAACTAGTTTTGGGAGTTAAGGAGGGGTTGTTTAGTCTTTCTGTCTGTGACTGTTTTTCTCTTTGTAAAACAGCGTTTTAGAATATGTTGATTGCCTACTGTGTTAACCCTGCCAATTGATATGTCTTATCAATAACGAGGTATCATTTACAAACTTATCTGCAATGAGTCGGTAATAGGAATAGAATAAGTATGTGAAATACCTGTAAATTGAAAATCAATAAAGTACGTTTAAAAGGAAATTCCAATCTATATAATGAGGTGCATAGATTATGAATACTTAAAGGCAGTGAGTATCACTCTGCACACACACACAGACACACAGATGTTGTGTCTCCATTGGTCATGTCACTTGCATGTGCTCAATTGCTTGACTTTTTGCTTTTCACTGCAATGCTTTTTATTGAAATTGTATTTTGATGTCAACTAATGTTGCTTTTAAATAACTTATTAGTAGACATTTTTTTTAAAACTATTTAAGTTTTGCTACCTGAGCCAATTTAACATTTCACCAATGTATTATGCCGTCCACTACGTAAGTTCATACATTATGGGTTTTAGATAGGAAGCAGTGACATTTTTTAGTAGAACATGGCTTTGATTATATTCTATTGTCAGTTTCAGCACTGCAGGAAGTCCAATGTTTGTTTTTTCCAGTGTGCCAAAGAGGAGGCATTGAACTGATATGGCACCATTTTCTCAGCTCGTAGATCATGTCTGAATTGTATTACTTGCCAGTTATTTATTACATTTGTATGTTCTTATCTATTTGTGTACTATAATCATTTGTTTCTCTACAATATGCTTTGTCAAAATATTGAAAGTTAGCTTTAGAGTAACAGTGAAATCTTAGTGTATTGGCTATTGAGATCTGTAGTCTTTCTGGACCTGGAGAATGGGGATGGCCAAATATGCATTCCAGAATGCATGCAATATATACCCACAATATGTTTATTATAGATTTGTGGGCGCTTTTCCAGTTAGCAAAAGCCGAGATTAGGGAGAACGCATAACAATGAAGATATTTGGGTGACTACATGCTCCATCCCTTTTGTGCACTAGTTTTCTAGCTCTATGATTTCTTTCAACAATGAGTTGGATGGAGTAGTTTCTTTTCTGTAACTCCAGTTCTGTAGTAGGGGTATCTCTGTTATAGTCATAATCTAGTGAATAGTCCCGCCCATGTGCGTGGACCCCGGAGCAATCAAAATAATCTCTAAAGTGTCGAAAAAATGCAGAACTGCACAGACACTTAAGAGAGAATTTAAAGACATATAATGCAGCCTATAAAAGGCTACACTGTCCAGTACTTCAGCTAGAAATTCCACCAGAAATCCACAAAAACAGCAAAGCCTGTCCATATTTCCTTTGTCTACAGTACAGACCCCTCTGGAAGATAGAGAGGAAGGCCTGGACAGACAAGCCCCATAGGCTGCCATTATGTGGCTCAGAATAGGATACTGTGCCTTTAAGAGAACTTTCCAGAACTTCACAGTATCCCAGAATGCCTTGCAGGTCTCCCTTACTTTCAGTTCTTTTTGAAGGCGCAAAACGCCTGACCTGTAGCATTCTTTACATGAACATCTCTCCACCGGGGAGGAGGGCGGGCGCTTATGACTATAACAGAGATACCCCTACTACAGAACTGGAGTTACAGAAAAGAAACTACTCCTTCTGTAGTAGGGGATCTCTGTGTATAATAAACAGAAGAGAGTTGGAAGGTCTATTGAACAACGTAGCTGAGTCTGTGAGGACCTAATAAAGTGACCCTTTTGGATTGCACTGGACCAGGCCCAGTGGTCACATGACACGAATAGGTATTAGAAATCCTATCAGCCCACCCATCTGGCGGAGCCTCGTCATGTAGGACCTCTAACCAGGGTGGTGAGTCCAGGCCCAGATGAATTGGCCAGACAACACACACTGCTGGTTGATCTTGTTAACGTGTCCGTGCCACAGAGTGGTGCTGAAAAAGTGCAGTGCAAAACAGGGAATAAAGAATAAGTGATCTAAAATGGCGGTCGAGGCAAAGAAAAAATGTTTTTATTAGAGATATTCACCAGGACGCCAGATTAAAAAGAAGTGTAGAACAGTGTGAAAAAATCACTGTGATGCTTTGCTATGTTGTAAATCAGGCCAACATGTTTCTGCCGAAGGTGAAACTACACCGGCATTCTTCAGGGCCAACTACAAAAAAGATCTTGCTACTGCAAAGGTACACTCAGAAAAGTTATACAAAGTGAGGCGAAAAAAGGAACAGACCAAAATGTTTGTTAAAGACCTGTCCTGACTACTGGTGTGGTCGAATAGACCATCCTACCATATCCTCCGGATTAGAAGTTGATAGAGGAAGTAATCCTAAAATGAAAAAACAAAAGGAAACAACAATTGTTGTGCATCATACAGTCAGAAATAGACTATTCACAATATTAGGAACAAAAAACAGACTCAGCTAGGCAGGTCCTTACTAGGACGGCCATATATTATAAGGGTTTCATATTAAAGTCAACCAACAGTCATTGCTGAACATCAATTTCAAACAGGGTGTATTGGGACTTACCCAGCAATATGTGGGAGTCGAGCCTCACCTCACCCGGCAACAGCTCGGAGATTGAGGCCCCGCTCTGTTCACAGAACAAAAAAATGTTTTAGAACTTATCAACCTGAGTAGACTCAGAGATCTGTAGTCAAAATTAGGTTGTACAATCTGTGCAAAAAAACTGGTTGTGTAACTATCCCACCCAAACGCCATCCAATGGGAGACAAGGGGAGGCCTGGCTAATGGACAAAACTAGTGTCTAGTAGGTGACTAGCACAGTCCAGCTGGAAAGAGCACCTGTAATATCTGGTGCCCAATCTATGGTTGTGCAGTAAGTTGTATACTCTGAGCCAAAACCTAGATGTAAACAGTATGGCTCTGAGATTGACTAATATAGACTAGTGGGTCCTCAATAAAACACACCCCTTTTCCTGTGCCCATATGAAAAGTTCCATACAGTAAAATGAACCTAGACCTTTAATCTGTTGGTGTAAAGTAGTTGCAGCAGCTCAAGGTTAAAATAGAAGCTAAACCTGCGTTTGTTTAAAGGAAAATAACAAACAGAGAAACTAGACATGCACAGAGGAAAGGGGGGCCAAAATCAGGAACATAGGACTAAGCACTGCGCCTAATAATCCCAGCTGCTCACCTCTCCGTCGGTACCCCTAGGCAGATCCTGAGCCGAAGGGGAGGCGACGGGGAGAGGTGAGACTAATGAATTTATACCCCCTTTGATTGGGTAAAAGGCAGCAGCTGAGTGCCTATCGCCGCTGCCGGTGTTCATGTCAATATCAATGCGCCTGCGCGGTAAAATACCGCTGCCCAACGTAGTGGGTACAGTCCCAGGCATGCGCGGTAAAAAATCGTCAGCTTCACACTATGAGCGCCGGTCCGGGAGCAGCGCATGCGCGAAAACACGGAGTGAATACGAGAATCTCCGGTGTAACGCGCATGCTCAATTATACGCATGCTCAGTTACGCTATGTCAGCGCCGATTGTAAAAACAATACAAAACGGCGGGCATGGCAACAACCAACTAGAACACCCCTTCCACTTTTACCCATTATGCGAGCGCTTGACAAATGGCAACCACGTAGATGGCATGGTGGATCCCAATGTGTAAACGTCCCTGAAACAACACAGTGCATTACGGGGGCCTGTGTACAGCAGCACTCTGTGTATATAATGGCAATGAACATAGTACTAATGGAGACACTAGGTGTCAGGTGTATAGCAAATCAGAATCAACACGGTACAGTGGCACCTGATGTGTTAAAGACCCTGAGACGAAACAATACATCCAGGGAGCCTATGTTCACCAGCATACTATGCCTATACTGGTAATGAACATAGTCGTTATGGAGACACGAGAGTACTGACAAAGAACAATGATCATTGGCTCTGCGCTAGGGTAGAATATACCATAGACATAGAAATCGCGCCAACAGCGTATGCCCAAATGTAATAAACAAATTGGAAATGAGGTTAATACTTCACATACTTATTCTACATTATATCTACTCGTGGGTCTGCCTAATGTGAATTAGAAGTGAAGCCAACTGAAGAAATTCAACATACTGGAAAGGCGAATGGCCAATTTCCAAAGTGAGCTACTCTATACCTGTATAACACAATGGGTCTGTGTCATGTAAAGTAAAGAAGGAGCCACTGATGGTATATAGAGTGATCAGTAGGAGATGAAGACCAAAAAGGAGTCAACGCTGGTCAAATGGACATCCAGGGTATGCTATCATTCAAACCTGAGATGTCAGTTTTCAATTTAAAAATCCAGCGTTGTTCCTTGATGAAGAGAAACCTTGAAATGTCAGTGATGTGCGGTGGGATGAATGGTTGATCCAAAACAATCCACCTGAGATCTTCAGCTTTATGCTTTTTAGTCAAGAAGTGGTTTGTTAGACAAGTGGATTGCTTGTTGCACCGTATTGTGCTCTTATGCTCACTGATGCGGGACTTCACTTTCCTGGTGGTATGCCCAATATAGGCAAGACCACAAGGGCAAGTGATCTTATAGATCACTCTCTCCGAGTTGCAGTTAGTGTGGTGCAACAACTTCCATGGTCTAGCAGTTCCAATGTCAACAGAGAGTGTCTTGCTGGTCTGTGGACATGACGCACAGTTGCCACAGGGGTGGTGCCCTTGAACCGGAGTGGTATTCCAAATGGTGTCAAGGGTAGTGGTAGCATCCTTCCTTTGTATCCGTGGTCTGGTGTGGACCAGTGTGTCCCTGATGCTAGACCCACGTTTGAACGCAAACAGGGGCCTGGATATTGTGCCAGAAACCGTGTTCAGGATTTTCCAGTGTTTCAAGATTATCCTCTTGACCATGTTGGATCTGGTGCTGAAGGTATGTACCATCGTGATCCTGTCGGAAGGAGTTTTCTCCTGTCGATGTTCGATCAAAGCCTCACGATTATTGTTGAAGGCTCTCTTATTCGCCCGACGTATCAATTGATTAGGATAATGCCGCTCCTTCAGATTACATGCTAGTTCCCTCGCATGTTGTTCATACAACTGGTTGGAGGAGCAATTTCTCCGAACCCTGAGAAATTGACCCACTGGCAAATTGTCACGTAGTGACTGTGGATGGAAACTTCGGTATGACAACAGGGAGTTACGCGCCATGGGTTTCTTGTACAAACGGCTCTGAAGCCCACCCTCTTCAGGAAAGATAAGGAGATCCAAAAATGGTAGCTGTTCTTTACTGTACTCGACAGTGAAACGGAGGTATTGATTCCGTGAGTTGAGCCACGTATGGAAGTCAATTAACTCCTCGCCAGTGCCCCTCCATATGACGATGATATCATCTATGTACCGGCGCCATAGCAACACCTTACAAAAGTAAGGGTTGCTGTTGTTCAGGACATAATCTTGCTCGAACTGGTGCATATAGAGGTTCGCCAAACTGGGGGCGAAGACACTCCCCATTGATGTCCCCGAGACTTGGAGATACAAGTTGCCCTGGTACTGGAAATAATTCTCCATCATGGCCAGTCTGGCACACTCCATGATGAAAGATATGGGAGTGATGGTCTCTGGTGGTTTGGATTCCAGTAATTGTCTGATGCACTCAAGGGTCTCTTGCTGCGGGATGCAAGTATACAGAGACTCAACGTCGAAACTAGCCAAAAGGTCGGTCTCAACGTTGAACTCAGTGTCCGCAAGAAGACGAAGGACATCACCAGTATCTTGCAGATACGTCGGAGTCTCTTTAACCAAAGGTTTCAAAAAGACATCCACAAATGTCGAGAGCGGCTCAAGTAGAGACCCAATACCTGAAATAATGGGGCGACCCGGGGGTGGTCTCTTCTCCTTGTGAATCTTAGGGAGGCAATAGAAGCAAGGGACCACCGGATGGGCCGTGGTCAAATACCTTGCTTCTTGAGATGTAATCCATCCCTCACAGGATGCTTCTTCAACGAGACTCTTAATATCGTTGGAAAGCCTCGTAGTCGGGTCTTCAGTGAGTTGACGGTAGGCTTTCACATTGCTCAGTTGTTGTAGGCACTCTCTGTGGTAAGTGTCTGTGTCCTGTATGACAACAGCACCGCCTTTGTCAGCGGGTTTGATGGTAATGCTGGAGTCCTTGGACAGAGTAGTGAGTGCTAATTTCTCTGCTCTAGTCAAGTTAGAAAACGACTTGTTGTTTTCACGCTCTGCATTCATGATGTCGTGAGTAACAGCCTGCTCAAAGGCAATGACCTTAGCTGGCACCTGGTGACTGAGAGGTGTAAATGTAGATTTAGGTTTTAAGCCAGTATTCTGCTCTATCAGATCAACCAGATCATTGTTGTCATTGGTTGGTTTGAAGAAAAAGTGTAAGCGGACCTTCCTGTAGAAGGATTTCAACTCACACCTCAGACTAAAGGGGTCTCCTTCATTTGTAGGGACAAATCCAAGTCCTTTATTCAATACTGAGGTCTCAATAGGCGTAAGAGTGCGACTACTGAGATTCACTACCAAGTCACTGTTTTCTTCTATGCTTGGTTCCCCCTGTTGTTTGCGGGGTCTGGTGCCCAGTTCACTGATTGTTGCCCTCTCTTTCTCCCTCGACTCCTCCCTCGGCCCTGCCATAAAAAAGACTGGTCGTAGTAGAAGTTGGGGTTTGGTGGGTAATTAGGCATTTGCTGACCCATGGGGGGTCCCATCGGTGGTTGGTGATAGCCCCAGGGTGCAGGGGGCCACCAGGGTCCTGGATTCGGAAAGTATTGAGCCGTGCGACCCCTATTAGATCTTCTCTGTGGACCCCTCCCTCGCCCTCTGTTAGCTGAGCCTCTATTTGACTCCCCTTGGTCACTAGACCCTGATTCGGAGCCTGAGGAAGAATAGTTAGATCCATATCTCTTACCTCTAGAGTTGTACACAGGGGCTACATAGGAATCACTCATGTAAGGGTACGTAGTTTCCATTGAGAAGCGAGCAAGATCTTTCTTAAACTTCTCAACCTTGGTAGCAAGTATGTTATCATAGTACTCCTTGTTTGTTTTATTGGTTTCATCCAAGGTCTTTTTGAATGGTACAGACCTGATAGCTGCATTGATTTGGCCTTCAAGGACCTGGATTTCAACCAACAGAGCATCGGCTGTCTTCTTGGCAGTCTTGATAATCAGGATGAGCCAATCACGTGTGCAGCGCCACGCGATGAGTGC
Organism: Lissotriton vulgaris; assembly: GCF_964263255.1. NCBI lineage: Eukaryota > Metazoa > Chordata > Amphibia > Caudata > Salamandridae > Lissotriton > Lissotriton vulgaris. The sequence goes on along the minus strand of NW_028250918.1, from coordinate 16,715 downwards.
CCAATCCCTGAGGAAACCCTTGTCTGTTAGAAAGAGACGTGGTGTATTGGTCACTATTAAGCCAGAAGGTGCACACTTACCATGCAAATATTCATTCATGATTATGCCATGTATTGTGGTGCGGGAATGGTTTTTCTTTATGTTTAATAAGGTTACCCAATCATCCTCTGTTGTAGGAATAGTAGTAGTGGATGTTGAGGCCAAACTCTCTAGAATACTAGGGTTATCAGTAAGGAGTGTGTTGAGATCTTCGTCGTCAAAAGCCAAACCCCCAAAGTCGGCCATGGTGTGCGCTCGGGGAGGGACAGAGAAAACAAACAGTGAGCAAAAGTAGACCACACAGTTTCGTGTCGTGACAAAAATATAAAAGACCCGCAGTGGAAGCTGCTCAGAACTGGAAAACAAAAGTTTGAGGAGGGTCAAGGGGACTATGTTTAAAGACCTACCAAACTCCAAACCCCTAAGTCAGACTACAATAAACAGAAGAGAGTTGGAAGGTCTATTGAACAACGTAGCTGAGTCTGTGAGGACCTAATAAAGTGACCCTTTTGGATTGCACTGGACCAGGCCCAGTGGTCACATGACACGAATAGGTATTAGAAATCCTATCAGCCCACCCATCTGGCGGAGCCTCGTCATGTAGGACCTCTAACCAGGGTGGTGAGTCCAGGCCCAGATGAATTGGCCAGACAACACACACTGCTGGTTGATCTTGTTAACGTGTCCGTGCCACAGAGTGGTGCTGAAAAAGTGCAGTGCAAAACAGGGAATAAAGAATAAGTGATCTAAAATGGCGGTCGAGGCAAAGAAAAAATGTTTTTATTAGAGATATTCACCAGGACGCCAGATTAAAAAGAAGTGTAGAACAGTGTGAAAAAATCACTGTGATGCTTTGCTATGTTGTAAATCAGGCCAACATGTTTCTGCCGAAGGTGAAACTACACCGGCATTCTTCAGGGCCAACTACAAAAAAGATCTTGCTACTGCAAAGGTACACTCAGAAAAGTTATACAAAGTGAGGCGAAAAAAGGAACAGACCAAAATGTTTGTTAAAGACCTGTCCTGACTACTGGTGTGGTCGAATAGACCATCCTACCATATCCTCCGGATTAGAAGTTGATAGAGGAAGTAATCCTAAAATGAAAAAACAAAAGGAAACAACAATTGTTGTGCATCATACAGTCAGAAATAGACTATTCACAATATTAGGAACAAAAAACAGACTCAGCTAGGCAGGTCCTTACTAGGACGGCCATATATTATAAGGGTTTCATATTAAAGTCAACCAACAGTCATTGCTGAACATCAATTTCAAACAGGGTGTATTGGGACTTACCCAGCAATATGTGGGAGTCGAGCCTCACCTCACCCGGCAACAGCTCGGAGATTGAGGCCCCGCTCTGTTCACAGAACAAAAAAATGTTTTAGAACTTATCAACCTGAGTAGACTCAGAGATCTGTAGTCAAAATTAGGTTGTACAATCTGTGCAAAAAAACTGGTTGTGTAACTATCCCACCCAAACGCCATCCAATGGGAGACAAGGGGAGGCCTGGCTAATGGACAAAACTAGTGTCTAGTAGGTGACTAGCACAGTCCAGCTGGAAAGAGCACCTGTAATATCTGGTGCCCAATCTATGGTTGTGCAGTAAGTTGTATACTCTGAGCCAAAACCTAGATGTAAACAGTATGGCTCTGAGATTGACTAATATAGACTAGTGGGTCCTCAATAAAACACACCCCTTTTCCTGTGCCCATATGAAAAGTTCCATACAGTAAAATGAACCTAGACCTTTAATCTGTTGGTGTAAAGTAGTTGCAGCAGCTCAAGGTTAAAATAGAAGCTAAACCTGCGTTTGTTTAAAGGAAAATAACAAACAGAGAAACTAGACATGCACAGAGGAAAGGGGGGCCAAAATCAGGAACATAGGACTAAGCACTGCGCCTAATAATCCCAGCTGCTCACCTCTCCGTCGGTACCCCTAGGCAGATCCTGAGCCGAAGGGGAGGCGACGGGGAGAGGTGAGACTAATGAATTTATACCCCCTTTGATTGGGTAAAAGGCAGCAGCTGAGTGCCTATCGCCGCTGCCGGTGTTCATGTCAATATCAATGCGCCTGCGCGGTAAAATACCGCTGCCCAACGTAGTGGGTACAGTCCCAGGCATGCGCGGTAAAAAATCGTCAGCTTCACACTATGAGCGCCGGTCCGGGAGCAGCGCATGCGCGAAAACACGGAGTGAATACGAGAATCTCCGGTGTAACGCGCATGCTCAATTATACGCATGCTCAGTTACGCTATGTCAGCGCCGATTGTAAAAACAATACAAAACGGCGGGCATGGCAACAACCAACTAGAACACCCCTTCCACTTTTACCCATTATGCGAGCGCTTGACAAATGGCAACCACGTAGATGGCATGGTGGATCCCAATGTGTAAACGTCCCTGAAACAACACAGTGCATTACGGGGGCCTGTGTACAGCAGCACTCTGTGTATATAATGGCAATGAACATAGTACTAATGGAGACACTAGGTGTCAGGTGTATAGCAAATCAGAATCAACACGGTACAGTGGCACCTGATGTGTTAAAGACCCTGAGACGAAACAATACATCCAGGGAGCCTATGTTCACCAGCATACTATGCCTATACTGGTAATGAACATAGTCGTTATGGAGACACGAGAGTACTGACAAAGAACAATGATCATTGGCTCTGCGCTAGGGTAGAATATACCATAGACATAGAAATCGCGCCAACAGCGTATGCCCAAATGTAATAAACAAATTGGAAATGAGGTTAATACTTCACATACTTATTCTACATTATATCTACTCGTGGGTCTGCCTAATGTGAATTAGAAGTGAAGCCAACTGAAGAAATTCAACATACTGGAAAGGCGAATGGCCAATTTCCAAAGTGAGCTACTCTATACCTGTATAACACAATGGGTCTGTGTCATGTAAAGTAAAGAAGGAGCCACTGATGGTATATAGAGTGATCAGTAGGAGATGAAGACCAAAAAGGAGTCAACGCTGGTCAAATGGACATCCAGGGTATGCTATCATTCAAACCTGAGATGTCAGTTTTCAATTTAAAAATCCAGCGTTGTTCCTTGATGAAGAGAAACCTTGAAATGTCAGTGATGTGCGGTGGGATGAATGGTTGATCCAAAACAATCCACCTGAGATCTTCAGCTTTATGCTTTTTAGTCAAGAAGTGGTTTGTTAGACAAGTGGATTGCTTGTTGCACCGTATTGTGCTCTTATGCTCACTGATGCGGGACTTCACTTTCCTGGTGGTATGCCCAATATAGGCAAGACCACAAGGGCAAGTGATCTTATAGATCACTCTCTCCGAGTTGCAGTTAGTGTGGTGCAACAACTTCCATGGTCTAGCAGTTCCAATGTCAACAGAGAGTGTCTTGCTGGTCTGTGGACATGACGCACAGTTGCCACAGGGGTGGTGCCCTTGAACCGGAGTGGTATTCCAAATGGTGTCAAGGGTAGTGGTAGCATCCTTCCTTTGTATCCGTGGTCTGGTGTGGACCAGTGTGTCCCTGATGCTAGACCCACGTTTGAACGCAAACAGGGGCCTGGATATTGTGCCAGAAACCGTGTTCAGGATTTTCCAGTGTTTCAAGATTATCCTCTTGACCATGTTGGATCTGGTGCTGAAGGTATGTACCATCGTGATCCTGTCGGAAGGAGTTTTCTCCTGTCGATGTTCGATCAAAGCCTCACGATTATTGTTGAAGGCTCTCTTATTCGCCCGACGTATCAATTGATTAGGATAATGCCGCTCCTTCAGATTACATGCTAGTTCCCTCGCATGTTGTTCATACAACTGGTTGGAGGAGCAATTTCTCCGAACCCTGAGAAATTGACCCACTGGCAAATTGTCACGTAGTGACTGTGGATGGAAACTTCGGTATGACAACAGGGAGTTACGCGCCATGGGTTTCTTGTACAAACGGCTCTGAAGCCCACCCTCTTCAGGAAAGATAAGGAGATCCAAAAATGGTAGCTGTTCTTTACTGTACTCGACAGTGAAACGGAGGTATTGATTCCGTGAGTTGAGCCACGTATGGAAGTCAATTAACTCCTCGCCAGTGCCCCTCCATATGACGATGATATCATCTATGTACCGGCGCCATAGCAACACCTTACAAAAGTAAGGGTTGCTGTTGTTCAGGACATAATCTTGCTCGAACTGGTGCATATAGAGGTTCGCCAAACTGGGGGCGAAGACACTCCCCATTGATGTCCCCGAGACTTGGAGATACAAGTTGCCCTGGTACTGGAAATAATTCTCCATCATGGCCAGTCTGGCACACTCCATGATGAAAGATATGGGAGTGATGGTCTCTGGTGGTTTGGATTCCAGTAATTGTCTGATGCACTCAAGGGTCTCTTGCTGCGGGATGCAAGTATACAGAGACTCAACGTCGAAACTAGCCAAAAGGTCGGTCTCAACGTTGAACTCAGTGTCCGCAAGAAGACGAAGGACATCACCAGTATCTTGCAGATACGTCGGAGTCTCTTTAACCAAAGGTTTCAAAAAGACATCCACAAATGTCGAGAGCGGCTCAAGTAGAGACCCAATACCTGAAATAATGGGGCGACCCGGGGGTGGTCTCTTCTCCTTGTGAATCTTAGGGAGGCAATAGAAGCAAGGGACCACCGGATGGGCCGTGGTCAAATACCTTGCTTCTTGAGATGTAATCCATCCCTCACAGGATGCTTCTTCAACGAGACTCTTAATATCGTTGGAAAGCCTCGTAGTCGGGTCTTCAGTGAGTTGACGGTAGGCTTTCACATTGCTCAGTTGTTGTAGGCACTCTCTGTGGTAAGTGTCTGTGTCCTGTATGACAACAGCACCGCCTTTGTCAGCGGGTTTGATGGTAATGCTGGAGTCCTTGGACAGAGTAGTGAGTGCTAATTTCTCTGCTCTAGTCAAGTTAGAAAACGACTTGTTGTTTTCACGCTCTGCATTCATGATGTCGTGAGTAACAGCCTGCTCAAAGGCAATGACCTTAGCTGGCACCTGGTGACTGAGAGGTGTAAATGTAGATTTAGGTTTTAAGCCAGTATTCTGCTCTATCAGATCAACCAGATCATTGTTGTCATTGGTTGGTTTGAAGAAAAAGTGTAAGCGGACCTTCCTGTAGAAGGATTTCAACTCACACCTCAGACTAAAGGGGTCTCCTTCATTTGTAGGGACAAATCCAAGTCCTTTATTCAATACTGAGGTCTCAATAGGCGTAAGAGTGCGACTACTGAGATTCACTACCAAGTCACTGTTTTCTTCTATGCTTGGTTCCCCCTGTTGTTTGCGGGGTCTGGTGCCCAGTTCACTGATTGTTGCCCTCTCTTTCTCCCTCGACTCCTCCCTCGGCCCTGCCATAAAAAAGACTGGTCGTAGTAGAAGTTGGGGTTTGGTGGGTAATTAGGCATTTGCTGACCCATGGGGGGTCCCATCGGTGGTTGGTGATAGCCCCAGGGTGCAGGGGGCCACCAGGGTCCTGGATTCGGAAAGTATTGAGCCGTGCGACCCCTATTAGATCTTCTCTGTGGACCCCTCCCTCGCCCTCTGTTAGCTGAGCCTCTATTTGACTCCCCTTGGTCACTAGACCCTGATTCGGAGCCTGAGGAAGAATAGTTAGATCCATATCTCTTACCTCTAGAGTTGTACACAGGGGCTACATAGGAATCACTCATGTAAGGGTACGTAGTTTCCATTGAGAAGCGAGCAAGATCTTTCTTAAACTTCTCAACCTTGGTAGCAAGTATGTTATCATAGTACTCCTTGTTTGTTTTATTGGTTTCATCCAAGGTCTTTTTGAATGGTACAGACCTGATAGCTGCATTGATTTGGCCTTCAAGGACCTGGATTTCAACCAACAGAGCATCGGCTGTCTTCTTGGCAGTCTTGATAATCAGGATGAGCCAATCACGTGTGCAGCGCCACGCGATGAGTGCCCAATCCCTGAGGAAACCCTTGTCTGTTAGAAAGAGACGTGGTGTATTGGTCACTATTAAGCCAGAAGGTGCACACTTACCATGCAAATATTCATTCATGATTATGCCATGTATTGTGGTGCGGGAATGGTTTTTCTTTATGTTTAATAAGGTTACCCAATCATCCTCTGTTGTAGGAATAGTAGTAGTGGATGTTGAGGCCAAACTCTCTAGAATACTAGGGTTATCAGTAAGGAGTGTGTTGAGATCTTCGTCGTCAAAAGCCAAACCCCCAAAGTCGGCCATGGTGTGCGCTCGGGGAGGGACAGAGAAAACAAACAGTGAGCAAAAGTAGACCACACAGTTTCGTGTCGTGACAAAAATATAAAAGACCCGCAGTGGAAGCTGCTCAGAACTGGAAAACAAAAGTTTGAGGAGGGTCAAGGGGACTATGTTTAAAGACCTACCAAACTCCAAACCCCTAAGTCAGACTACAATAAACAGAAGAGAGTTGGAAGGTCTATTGAACAACGTAGCTGAGTCTGTGAGGACCTAATAAAGTGACCCTTTTGGATTGCACTGGACCAGGCCCAGTGGTCACATGACACGAATAGGTATTAGAAATCCTATCAGCCCACCCATCTGGCGGAGCCTCGTCATGTAGGACCTCTAACCAGGGTGGTGAGTCCAGGCCCAGATGAATTGGCCAGACAACACACACTGCTGGTTGATCTTGTTAACGTGTCCGTGCCACAGAGTGGTGCTGAAAAAGTGCAGTGCAAAACAGGGAATAAAGAATAAGTGATCTAAAATGGCGGTCGAGGCAAAGAAAAAATGTTTTTATTAGAGATATTCACCAGGACGCCAGATTAAAAAGAAGTGTAGAACAGTGTGAAAAAAATCACTGTGATGCTTTGCTATGTTGTAAATCAGGCCAACATGTTTCTGCCGAAGGTGAAACTACACCGGCATTCTTCAGGGCCAACTACAAAAAAGATCTTGCTACTGCAAAGGTACACTCAGAAAAGTTATACAAAGTGAGGCGAAAAAAGGAACAGACCAAAATGTTTGTTAAAGACCTGTCCTGACTACTGGTGTGGTCGAATAGACCATCCTACCATATCCTCCGGATTAGAAGTTGATAGAGGAAGTAATCCTAAAATGAAAAAACAAAAGGAAACAACAATTGTTGTGCATCATACAGTCAGAAATAGACTATTCACAATATTAGGAACAAAAAACAGACTCAGCTAGGCAGGTCCTTACTAGGACGGCCATATATTATAAGGGTTTCATATTAAAGTCAACCAACAGTCATTGCTGAACATCAATTTCAAACAGGGTGTATTGGGACTTACCCAGCAATATGTGGGAGTCGAGCCTCACCTCACCCGGCAACAGCTCGGAGATTGAGGCCCCGCTCTGTTCACAGAACAAAAAAATGTTTTAGAACTTATCAACCTGAGTAGACTCAGAGATCTGTAGTCAAAATTAGGTTGTACAATCTGTGCAAAAAACTGGTTGTGTAACTATCCCACCCAAACGCCATCCAATGGGAGACAAGGGGAGGCCTGGCTAATGGACAAAACTAGTGTCTAGTAGGTGACTAGCACAGTCCAGCTGGAAAGAGCACCTGTAATATCTGGTGCCCAATCTATGGTTGTGCAGTAAGTTGTATACTCTGAGCCAAAACCTAGATGTAAACAGTATGGCTCTGAGATTGACTAATATAGACTAGTGGGTCCTCAATAAAACAAACCCCTTTTCCTGTGCCCATATGAAAAGTTCCATACAGTAAAATGAACCTAGACCTTTAATCTGTTGGTGTAAAGGAGTTGCAGCAGCTCAAGGTTAAAATAGAAGCTAAACCTGCGTTTGTTTAAAGGAAAATAACAAACAGAGAAACTAGACATGCACAGAGGAAAGGGGGGCCAAAATCAGGAACATAGGACTAAGCACTGCGCCTAATAATCCCAGCTGCTCACCTCTCCGTCGGTACCCCTAGGCAGATCCTGAGCCGAAGGGGAGGCGACGGGGAGAGGTGAGACTAATGAATTTATACCCCCTTTGATTGGGTAAAAGGCAGCAGCTGAGTGCCTATCGCCGCTGCCGGTGTTCATGTCAATATCAATGCGCCTGCGCGGTAAAATACCGCTGCCCAACGTAGTGGGTACAGTCCCAGGCATGCGCGGTAAAAAATCGTCAGCTTCACACTATGAGCGCCGGTCCGGGAGCAGCGCATGCGCGAAAACACGGAGTGAATACGAGAATCTCCGGTGTAACGCGCATGCTCAATTATACGCATGCTCAGTTACGCTATGTCAGCGCCGATTGTAAAAACAATACAAAACGGCGGGCATGGCAACAACCAACTAGAACACCCCTTCCACTTTTACCCATTATGCGAGCGCTTGACAAATGGCAACCACGTAGATGGCATGGTGGATCCCAATGTGTAAACGTCCCTGAAACAACACAGTGCATTACGGGGGCCTGTGTACAGCAGCACTCTGTGTATATAATGGCAATGAACATAGTACTAATGGAGACACTAGGTGTCAGGTGTATAGCAAATCAGAATCAACACGGTACAGTGGCACCTGATGTGTTAAAGACCCTGAGACGAAACAATACATCCAGGGAGCCTATGTTCACCAGCATACTATGCCTATACTGGTAATGAACATAGTCGTTATGGAGACACGAGAGTACTGACAAAGAACAATGATCATTGGCTCTGCGCTAGGGTAGAATATACCATAGACATAGAAATCGCGCCAACAGCGTATGCCCAAATGTAATAAACAAATTGGAAATGAGGTTAATACTTCACATACTTATTCTACATTATATCTACTAGTGGGTCTGCCTAATGTGAATTAGAAGTGAAGCCAACTGAAGAAATTCAACATACTGGAAAGGCGAATGGCCAATTTCCAAAGTGAGCTACTCTATACCTGTATAACACAATGGGTCTGTGTCATGTAAAGTAAAGAAGGAGCCACTGATGGTATATAGAGTGATCAGTAGGAGATGAAGACCAAAAAGGAGTCAACGCTGGTCAAATGGACATCCAGGGTATGCTATCATTCAAACCTGAGATGTCAGTTTTCAATTTAAAAATCCAGCGTTGTTCCTTGATGAAGAGAAACCTTGAAATGTCAGTGATGTGCGGTGGGATGAATGGTTGATCCAAAACAATCCACCTGAGATCTTCAGCTTTATGCTTTTTAGTCAAGAAGTGGTTTGTTAGACAGGTGGATTGCTTGTTGCACCGTATTGTGCTCTTATGCTCACTGATGCGGGACTTCACTTTCCTGGTGGTATGCCCAATATAGGCAAGACCACAAGGGCAAGTGATCTTATAGATCACTCTCTCCGAGTTGCAGTTAGTGTGGTGCAACAACTTCCATGGTCTAGCAGTTCCAATGTCAACAGAGAGTGTCTTGCTGGTCTGTGGACATGACGCACAGTTGCCACAGGGGTGGTGCCCTTGAACCGGAGTGGTATTCCAAATGGTGTCAAGGGTAGTGGTAGCATCCTTCCTTTGTATCCGTGGTCTGGTGTGGACCAGTGTGTCCCTGATGCTAGACCCACGTTTGAACGCAAACAGGGGCCTGGATATTGTGCCAGAAACCGTGTTCAGGATTTTCCAGTGTTTCAAGATTATCCTCTTGACCATGTTGGATCTGGTGCTGAAGGTATGTACCATCGTGATCCTGTCGGAAGGAGTTTTCTCCTGTCGATGTTCGATCAAAGCCTCACGATTATTGTTGAAGGCTCTCTTATTCGCCCGACGTATCAATTGATTAGGATAATGCCGCTCCTTCAGATTACATGCTAGTTCCCTCGCATGTTGTTCATACAACTGGTTGGAGGAGCAATTTCTCCGAACCCTGAGAAATTGACCCACTGGCAAATTGTCACGTAGTGACTGTGGATGGAAACTTCGGTATGACAACAGGGAGTTACGCGCCATGGGTTTCTTGTACAAACGGCTCTGAAGCCCACCCTCTTCAGGAAAGATAAGGAGATCCAAAAATGGTAGCTGTTCTTTACTGTACTCGACAGTGAAACGGAGGTATTGATTCCGTGAGTTGAGCCACGTATGGAAGTCAATTAACTCCTCGCCAGTGCCCCTCCATATGACGATGATATCATCTATGTACCGGCGCCATAGCAACACCTTACAAAAGTAAGGGTTGCTGTTGTTCAGGACATAATCTTGCTCGAACTGGTGCATATAGAGGTTCGCCAAACTGGGGGCGAAGACACTCCCCATTGATGTCCCCGAGACTTGGAGATACAAGTTGCCCTGGTACTGGAAATAATTCTCCATCATGGCCAGTCTGGCACACTCCATGATGAAAGATATGGGAGTGATGGTCTCTGGTGGTTTGGATTCCAGTAATTGTCTGATGCACTCAAGGGTCTCTTGCTGCGGGATGCAAGTATACAGAGACTCAACGTCGAAACTAGCCAAAAGGTCGGTCTCAACGTTGAACTCAGTGTCCGCAAGAAGACGAAGGACATCACCAGTATCTTGCAGATACGTCGGAGTCTCTTTAACCAAAGGTTTCAAAAAGACATCCACAAATGTCGAGAGCGGCTCAAGTAGAGACCCAATACCTGAAATAATGGGGCGACCCGGGGGTGGTCTCTTCTCCTTGTGAATCTTAGGGAGGCAATAGAAGCAAGGGACCACCGGATGGGCCGTGGTCAAATACCTTGCTTCTTGAGATGTAATCCATCCCTCACAGGATGCTTCTTCAACGAGACTCTTAATATCGTTGGAAAGCCTCGTAGTCGGGTCTTCAGTGAGTTGACGGTAGGCTTTCACATTGCTCAGTTGTTGTAGGCACTCTCTGTGGTAAGTGTCTGTGTCCTGTATGACAACAGCACCGCCTTTGTCAGCGGGTTTGATGGTAATGCTGGAGTCCTTGGACAGAGTAGTGAGTGCTAATTTCTCTGCTCTAGTCAAGTTAGAAAACGACTTGTTGTTTTCACGCTCTGCATTCATGATGTCGTGAGTAACAGCCTGCTCAAAGGCAATGACCTTAGCTGGCACCTGGTGACTGAGAGGTGTAAATGTAGATTTAGGTTTTAAGCCAGTATTCTGCTCTATCAGATCAACCAGATCATTGTTGTCATTGGTTGGTTTGAAGAAAAAGTGTAAGCGGACCTTCCTGTAGAAGGATTCCAACTCACACCTCAGACTAAAGGGGTCTCCTTCATTTGTAGGGACAAATCCAAGTCCTTTATTCAATACTGAGGTCTCAATAGGCGTAAGAGTGCGACTACTGAGATTCACTACCAAGTCACTGTTTTCTTCTATGCTTGGTTCCCCCTGTTGTTTGCGGGGTCTGGTGCCCAGTTCACTGATTGTTGCCCTCTCTTTCTCCCTCGACTCCTCCCTCGGCCCTGCCATAAAAAAGACTGGTCGTAGTAGAAGTTGGGGTTTGGTGGGTAATTAGGCATTTGCTGACCCATGGGGGGTCCCATCGGTGGTTGGTGATAGCCCCAGGGTGCAGGGGGCCACCAGGGTCCTGGATTCGGAAAGTATTGAGCCGTGCGACCCCTATTAGATCTTCTCTGTGGACCCCTCCCTCGCCCTCTGTTAGCTGAGCCTCTATTTGACTCCCCTTGGTCACTAGACCCTGATTCGGAGCCTGAGGAAGAATAGTTAGATCCATATCTCTTACCTCTAGAGTTGTACACAGGGGCTACATAGGAATCACTCATGTAAGGGTACGTAGTTTCCATTGAGAAGCGAGCAAGATCTTTCTTAAACTTCTCAACCTTGGTAGCAAGTATGTTATCATAGTACTCCTTGTTTGTTTTATTGGTTTCATCCAAGGTCTTTTTGAATGGTACAGACCTGATAGCTGCATTGATTTGGCCTTCAAGGACCTGGATTTCAACCAACAGAGCATCGGCTGTCTTCTTGGCAGTCTTGATAATCAGGATGAGCCAATCACGTGTGCAGCGCCACGCGATGAGTGCCCAATCCCTGAGGAAACCCTTGTCTGTTAGAAAGAGACGTGGTGTATTGGTCACTATTAAGCCAGAAGGTGCACACTTACCATGCAAATATTCATTCATGATTATGCCATGTATTGTGGTGCGGGAATGGTTTTTCTTTATGTTTAATAAGGTTACCCAATCATCCTCTGTTGTAGGAATAGTAGTAGTGGATGTTGAGGCCAAACTCTCTAGAATACTAGGGTTATCAGTAAGGAGTGTGTTGAGATCTTCGTCGTCAAAAGCCAAACCCCCAAAGTCGGCCATGGTGTGCGCTCGGGGAGGGACAGAGAAAACAAACAGTGAGCAAAAGTAGACCACACAGTTTCGTGTCGTGACAAAAATATAAAAGACCCGCAGTGGAAGCTGCTCAGAACTGGAAAACAAAAGTTTGAGGAGGGTCAAGGGGACTATGTTTAAAGACCTACCAAACTCCAAACCCCTAAGTCAGACTACAATAAACAGAAGAGAGTTGGAAGGTCTATTGAACAACGTAGCTGAGTCTGTGAGGACCTAATAAAGTGACCCTTTTGGATTGCACTGGACCAGGCCCAGTGGTCACATGACACGAATAGGTATTAGAAATCCTATCAGCCCACCCATCTGGCGGAGCCTCGTCATGTAGGACCTCTAACCAGGGTGGTGAGTCCAGGCCCAGATGAATTGGCCAGACAACACACACTGCTGGTTGATCTTGTTAACGTGTCCGTGCCACAGAGTGGTGCTGAAAAAGTGCAGTGCAAAACAGGGAATAAAGAATAAGTGATCTAAAATGGCGGTCGAGGCAAAGAAAAAATGTTTTTATTAGAGATATTCACCAGGACGCCAGATTAAAAAGAAGTGTAGAACAGTGTGAAAAAATCACTGTGATGCTTTGCTATGTTGTAAATCAGGCCAACATGTTTCTGCCGAAGGTGAAACTACACCGGCATTCTTCAGGGCCAACTACAAAAAAGATCTTGCTACTGCAAAGGTACACTCAGAAAAGTTATACAAAGTGAGGCGAAAAAAGGAACAGACCAAAATGTTTGTTAAAGACCTGTCCTGACTACTGGTGTGGTCGAATAGACCATCCTACCATATCCTCCGGATTAGAAGTTGATAGAGGAAGTAATCCTAAAATGAAAAAACAAAAGGAAACAACAATTGTTGTGCATCATACAGTCAGAAATAGACTATTCACAATATTAGGAACAAAAAACAGACTCAGCTAGGCAGGTCCTTACTAGGACGGCCATATATTATAAGGGTTTCATATTAAAGTCAACCAACAGTCATTGCTGAACATCAATTTCAAACAGGGTGTATTGGGACTTACCCAGCAATATGTGGGAGTCGAGCCTCACCTCACCCGGCAACAGCTCGGAGATTGAGGCCCCGCTCTGTTCACAGAACAAAAAAATGTTTTAGAACTTATCAACCTGAGTAGACTCAGAGATCTGTAGTCAAAATTAGGTTGTACAATCTGTGCAAAAAACTGGTTGTGTAACTATCCCACCCAAACGCCATCCAATGGGAGACAAGGGGAGGCCTGGCTAATGGACAAAACTAGTGTCTAGTAGGTGACTAGCACAGTCCAGCTGGAAAGAGCACCTGTAATATCTGGTGCCCAATCTATGGTTGTGCAGTAAGTTGTATACTCTGAGCCAAAACCTAGATGTAAACAGTATGGCTCTGAGATTGACTAATATAGACTAGTGGGTCCTCAATAAAACACACCCCTTTTCCTGTGCCCATATGAAAAGTTCCATACAGTAAAATGAACCTAGACCTTTAATCTGTTGGTGTAAAGGAGTTGCAGCAGCTCAAGGTTAAAATAGAAGCTAAACCTGCGTTTGTTTAAAGGAAAATAACAAACAGAGAAACTAGACATGCACAGAGGAAAGGGGGGCCAAAATCAGGAACATAGGACTAAGCACTGCGCCTAATAATCCCAGCTGCTCACCTCTCCGTCGGTACCCCTAGGCAGATCCTGAGCCGAAGGGGAGGCGACGGGGAGAGGTGAGACTAATGAATTTATACCCCCTTTGATTGGGTAAAAGGCAGCAGCTGAGTGCCTATCGCCGCTGCCGGTGTTCATGTCAATATCAATGCGCCTGCGCGGTAAAATACCGCTGCCCAACGTAGTGGGTACAGTCCCAGGCATGCGCGGTAAAAAATCGTCAGCTTCACACTATGAGCGCCGGTCCGGGAGCAGCGCATGCGCGAAAACACGGAGTGAATACGAGAATCTCCGGTGTAACGCGCATGCTCAATTATACGCATGCTCAGTTACGCTATGTCAGCGCCGATTGTAAAAACAATACAAAACGGCGGGCATGGCAACAACCAACTAGAACACCCCTTCCACTTTTACCCATTATGCGAGCGCTTGACAAATGGCAACCACGTAGATGGCATGGTGGATCCCAATGTGTAAACGTCCCTGAAACAACACAGTGCATTACGGGGGCCTGTGTACAGCAGCACTCTGTGTATATAATGGCAATGAACATAGTACTAATGGAGACACTAGGTGTCAGGTGTATAGCAAATCAGAATCAACACGGTACAGTGGCACCTGATGTGTTAAAGACCCTGAGACGAAACAATACATCCAGGGAGCCTATGTTCACCAGCATACTATGCCTATACTGGTAATGAACATAGTCGTTATGGAGACACGAGAGTACTGACAAAGAACAATGATCATTGGCTCTGCGCTAGGGTAGAATATACCATAGACATAGAAATCGCGCCAACAGCGTATGCCCAAATGTAATAAACAAATTGGAAATGAGGTTAATACTTCACATACTTATTCTACATTATATCTACTAGTGGGTCTGCCTAATGTGAATTAGAAGTGAAGCCAACTGAAGAAATTCAACATACTGGAAAGGCGAATGGCCAATTTCCAAAGTGAGCTACTCTATACCTGTATAACACAATGGGTCTGTGTCATGTAAAGTAAAGAAGGAGCCACTGATGGTATATAGAGTGATCAGTAGGAGATGAAGACCAAAAAGGAGTCAACGCTGGTCAAATGGACATCCAGGGTATGCTATCATTCAAACCTGAGATGTCAGTTTTCAATTTAAAAATCCAGCGTTGTTCCTTGATGAAGAGAAACCTTGAAATGTCAGTGATGTGCGGTGGGATGAATGGTTGATCCAAAACAATCCACCTGAGATCTTCAGCTTTATGCTTTTTAGTCAAGAAGTGGTTTGTTAGACAGGTGGATTGCTTGTTGCACCGTATTGTGCTCTTATGCTCACTGATGCGGGACTTCACTTTCCTGGTGGTATGCCCAATATAGGCAAGACCACAAGGGCAAGTGATCTTATAGATCACTCTCTCCGAGTTGCAGTTAGTGTGGTGCAACAACTTCCATGGTCTAGCAGTTCCAATGTCAACAGAGAGTGTCTTGCTGGTCTGTGGACATGACGCACAGTTGCCACAGGGGTGGTGCCCTTGAACCGGAGTGGTATTCCAAATGGTGTCAAGGGTAGTGGTAGCATCCTTCCTTTGTATCCGTGGTCTGGTGTGGACCAGTGTGTCCCTGATGCTAGACCCACGTTTGAACGCAAACAGGGGCCTGGATATTGTGCCAGAAACCGTGTTCAGGATTTTCCAGTGTTTCAAGATTATCCTCTTGACCATGTTGGATCTGGTGCTGAAGGTATGTACCATCGTGATCCTGTCGGAAGGAGTTTTCTCCTGTCGATGTTCGATCAAAGCCTCACGATTATTGTTGAAGGCTCTCTTATTCGCCCGACGTATCAATTGATTAGGATAATGCCGCTCCTTCAGATTACATGCTAGTTCCCTCGCATGTTGTTCATACAACTGGTTGGAGGAGCAATTTCTCCGAACCTGAGAAATTGACCCACTGGCAAATTGTCACGTAGTGACTGTGGATGGAAACTTCGGTATGACAACAGGGAGTTACGCGCCATGGGTTTCTTGTACAAACGGCTCTGAAGCCCACCCTCTTCAGGAAAGATAAGGAGATCCAAAAATGGTAGCTGTTCTTTACTGTACTCGACAGTGAAACGGAGGTATTGATTCCGTGAGTTGAGCCACGTATGGAAGTCAATTAACTCCTCGCCAGTGCCCCTCCATATGACGATGATATCATCTATGTACCGGCGCCATAGCAACACCTTACAAAAGTAAGGGTTGCTGTTGTTCAGGACATAATCTTGCTCGAACTGGTGCATATAGAGGTTCGCCAAACTGGGGGCGAAGACACTCCCCATTGATGTCCCCGAGACTTGGAGATACAAGTTGCCCTGGTACTGGAAATAATTCTCCATCATGGCCAGTCTGGCACACTCCATGATGAAAGATATGGGAGTGATGGTCTCTGGTGGTTTGGATTCCAGTAATTGTCTGATGCACTCAAGGGTCTCTTGCTGCGGGATGCAAGTATACAGAGACTCAACGTCGAAACTAGCCAAAAGGTCGGTCTCAACGTTGAACTCAGTGTCCGCAAGAAGACGAAGGACATCACCAGTATCTTGCAGATACGTCGGAGTCTCTTTAACCAAAGGTTTCAAAAAGACATCCACAAATGTCGAGAGCGGCTCAAGTAGAGACCCAATACCTGAAATAATGGGGCGACCCGGGGGTGGTCTCTTCTCCTTGTGAATCTTAGGGAGGCAATAGAAGCAAGGGACCACCGGATGGGCCGTGGTCAAATACCTTGCTTCTTGAGATGTAATCCATCCCTCACAGGATGCTTCTTCAAC